>NW_007239235.1:645443-698048 GCF_000164805.1 Carlito syrichta
TCAAAAAAAAAAAAAAAAAGTATTATGAAAAAATTGTAATGCTTAAAAAGTACTATTAACAAAAATAAGATGTAAAACTGTATTTGGTATAATTTCAACTATGAGAAATCTCTCTATATGTATGTATACACATGCATACATGATCTTAATACTTATCAGAGACATATACGTGTGCATTACATATATACAATATTCACAGGGGACAGATTATTATTCTTATAAATAGAAAGTAAATATCATGTTTAAAATGCATTCATATGTAAACTACTCCATTATAACTGTTCACTCAGTCCAATCAGAACAAGTTAGCCACAATCTCAAACTGCTGGAACCTGTAAAAGTTTCCAGAATTAGCTTATTAACTGGCGTGTTTTATATTTTGGTAACTCTTAGCATCCTTAGGATCACCCCTAAAATTCATAGAAATTAGTCATGACATCAGATTTAAAACTTTTCTTACAGCATATAGATACTCTGTAAATCTTACTACTCCATATCTTTGGAATTTGAAATAATCTCAGTGTCTAGACTAGGTCAGACTCCCCGTGATGCACTTACCCTGGATGTCTCCTGTATGGCATTTATCACAATTTTAACAACTGTGTATATGTTTCTTGGTTTAAAGTCTGCCTTTACTTGTGCATCAGAGAAGAAATGGTATCTGTTTTGTGCCTCCCTATATCCCTAGCACTAGCACTACACGTCATAGCAGCTCGCTGTCACCTTGGCCCACCTTTGAGTTCACCTGCAGAGAAGGTGCAAAGGTTCCAGCAAATTGGCAGCATCCTATCTTAAGTGCTACTTCTTTCTATTCAGCAGCTTGCTAGAGGTATGCAGGCCAATTAATGCCCCCAGGGGTACATCTCAATCAGTGAGGGTCAGGAATAAATGTCTTACCCTACCCATTCCTCTTTGTGGATAATTCTCAGATGCTCCATGTGATTTCTGAGTGTTCACAGCAGGGCAGAGCCATACCCACGCATCAACACAATCTTCTTGGGCTCTCCATCCTCTATCGTCTCACTTTTTTCTCCCTCATTCCTGCTCCCTGAGGTTACCTTAGAAATTAAACATCTACACCCACATTCCTTGCCTCAGGCTCCACTTAAGGGTAAGCCCAGCTGCGACATTTGGCTCTTAGTAGGTTTTCGGCCAATATTTGTTGAACAGATGAATGAGTAAATAAATTTTCACTGTAGCTAGTCTGGGGTTAAAAGCAGGTAGCTAACCTGTTTCTCATGAATTGTGTGAAATTATTAGCATCAACAAGCTGTGAGAGGAATTGATAAAAAGAGATTTGAGAGCAAACGAGCAAACTTGCATCTCCTGATTTTTGTAAAATAATTTGATACTATTTACAAGTTATTCACATAGCTAAATAAAGTAGGTCACTGAGAGTCCAGGTCTGTGTATTGTGGCCGTATTCTAAGTAAATAAAAGTCATGGACTAAGTTACATTTGGAGTAGAAATCAAGCAGTTCATTTTTTGAGGAGTTACACATCATTAGGAAAATATCCTCAGTTTCACTCTTTGTGAGCCTCCTAGATCTTCTTGATGGCTCCTTTCAACATCTGGGAACAGCTGGACAAGCTGGCTACACTGGGATCCGTCCTTGTATGGCCTAATGTAAACAATCATCAGGACACTGATTAATTTCTCAAGACTCGAAAATAATTAAGGTAACAATAATCCCTCACCCACACACGCCCCCATTTTTACAACCATTTAGGAGGGAGGTGGCAGAGGGCAGCCACAACATTTCTCACAGAGTCACCATTACTGCTCTGTAGATTGTAACAGCACACACCCTTGGGAGTCATTAGGGGAATAGGTCCTCCTGCTGCTTGTACCTCGAAGGGAGGAATAAAACCCCTGGCCCCAAGTAAACCCTAGAGAGTAGTCTATCCCAATGTAAGCCACTTCCGCCTTTAATTTGTAAGTTAAGGGAGATCAGTATGACTGTGAGCCTTTTCACCTGGAGGAAAATTTTCCAATGTGAATCCATATAAAAGAATACTTAAGGATATATACCCAAAAGAATTGAAAGCAGACTCAGATATGCATACATCCATGTTCATCAGAATTATTCACAATAGTCAAAAGGTGGAAGAAATGTAAGTGTCCATCAATAGAAGAGGGGATCAACAACACATGGTATACACATACAAAGGAATATTATTTAGTCTTATAAAGGAAGGGAATTCTGACACATGCTACAACATGATGACCTTGAGGACATTATATTAAATGAAATAAACCAGTCACATAAAGAAAAATACTAAGGACTGGATAAAAAAAGTGGTACATATACACAATGGAATATTATAGGCAGCCATAAAGAAGGACAAAATTATGAACTTCACAGCAACTTGCATGGACTTAGAGTCTGAGATACTGAGTGAGCTATCAAAGAAACAAAGAACTGAGTATCACATGTTCTCACTCATAGTGGACCTTGAACAATTATCATACTACTATAAGAAAAGGATTGGCAGTTGTGGGAAACTCCGGGGTGGGTGCGAGGATGGGATTGGCAGTAGTAGGAATCTACTGCTGGAGTGGGGGCACACCTCATTAACAAGGGCACCTGCATAATGAACCCTTGCATATCTAACCCTGAACTGTGCCCCACATCTTTAAAATAAAAAATAAAAGGAAAATACTGATTCCACTTATGGGACCCCTCCCCAATGTAATTATCTTTTAGAGGGTGGGCCCCTTGTAGTACAGGCTTCCTCTGCTATACAAGTGTTCTAGGAACCCATCAGCATCAATGTACCAGCTAGAATTTTTGTGAGATGCTGAGTTTGAGTTCAGTGAATTTCTTTTTAGAGATTCTTTCCACACATTTGCCCATTTCATGATGAGTGATTTACTAGCGTGCCTGCCCACACTGCGCTGAGTGTTCAGCATTTTTTAACCAAAAATGTGCCGCACTATCCCTATTCACCCGATCTTTCCCTAAGTGACTTTTTTTGTTTCCCTTTGAGGAAAGGAAAAAAATTTGTTGATGTGGAAGAGGTAAAGCAAAAAATGACAGAAGCACTGAAAAGTATCAAAATCGACGAGTTCAGAAACTGATTTGAACAGTAGAAAATGCATCTCAATAAGTATATTGCATCAAGCAGGGTATTTTGAAGATGACTGAAGTCTAATCATGTAAGAATAAATACACAATTTTTTATAAATAAATTCCGGGATTTGGGGGGTCTTCATATATAATGTATCTAGAGTAGTCAAATTTATAGAGAAAGAAAGTAGAAAGCCAGAGGCCATGGGGCTAGAGAATGGGAAGTTAGTGCTTAATGGGGACAGAGTATCAGTTTAAAAAGATCAAGAGTTCCAGAGATGGAGGGCGGTGATGGTTACACAACAATGTGAATGTACTTAAGTCCATTGAACTGCAGACTTAAAGATGGCTAAAATGGTAAGTTTTATGTATATATATGTATATACATAAAATATATATATATATTTTTTTTTTGAGTTGGAGTCTCACTCTGTCACCCAGACTGGAGTGTAGTGGCTGCTCCAGGCCACCACAGCCTTGACCTGCTGAGCTCCGGCAATCCTTCCGCCTCAGCCTTCCAAGTAGCTGGAACTACAGGCGCATGCTACCACGCCTGGCTAATTTTTTATTTATTGTAGAGATGAGGTCTCGCCAAGTTGCCCAGGCAGGTCTCGAACCCGCGGGCTCAGGCAATCCACTCACCTCGGCCTCCCAAGGCGCGGGATTACAGGTTGAGCCACCAAGCCTGGCTTATTTTACCACAATTTTTTAAAAAGAATATTTAAGCACATGCTTCCACAGCAGCCTCACAAACTCCCAACGCCAGGTGGGTATTTCCAGTGAAGGAACTGGACAGAGGCCACTGCATGCACTGGAGGGCAGAGACATGCCTTGTCTGCAGAGGCATCTCTCCTCAGCTCACAGGCAATCACCCCAGCGCAGGAAGGCCAGTCTATATCAGACATGGTCACAGTTTACAACCTAGTGTGAGAAACATAGATAACTTAGAGCAAAAAGTCACCAAACCATTGGGAGTTTAAACATCTGGCAATGGCAGCAAGTGCCAAGGGCATCCAATAAATGGAAGGATAAGGCAGCAAGAGTGATCGGGGCTGGCTCAGGGAGGAAAAGGTGAAAGGGCTGGATCATCCCCAGCAAGACAGCTTCAATAGCAGTGCTAAGGAGTCATGCTTGATGGACAGGCACTAGGGAAGTATATGCTTGTGACTCATGAGCGGCTGTTGATGTATTAGATATAGCCCGTACCATCAAGATAAAAGGATGCTGAACAAGTATCTAGAAGTCATTCGGGGGACGTGAACAGAGTGCAAGTAGAGATTCTAGAAGAAGCAATGATGAATCAGCAAACATGAGAAATGCATCCATTTTTCTTTACCTGATTCTTTGAGACCCTCTCTGAAACTCTCCCACCAGTTATGCTCAGATTTCTTGTTGCTCCTCCGATTCAAGACCCAGCTTAGGCTCCACCTTGTGAGCATAACCTTCCTGACCTTTCCAAGCCACTTGCTTGTTCCCAGTTGTTGTAGAGTACCCACTTCTCAACTGGTTGGCCCACATCCCCTGTGTCTTTTGTTTGGCAATTGATTATGTAAACCCTGTGACATTACCCTCATTACTGTACTGTGTTAATTTTTGGTACTGCGATTGCACTGTAGTAGAGGGAGTTCTGGACAAAGAATCAAGAGGCCTGCATTTCAATAGCTCTCTGATTTTATGTATTTAGCTCCACCCACCTCCCACATCTCTGGGTCTCAGTTTCTCCAACTGCAAAATCAAGGAGTGGGCTCTGGGATCTCCAAGAGCTCTTCAACTTCTAACATCCTATTATCTTGCCCTGTTTCTTCAACGAGCACACTAGCACCAGAATAGATGACCAGGAACATGTGCCTCTGTGTAACCCCCCAGAAATTCCCATATGGTTGACACCAACTAGTTAATTGATGGGCTAAGGTTTACTTACAGAGCCCATGAAAGCACATTCAAAAACTTCTAAATGAAGTTATTGTTACAGGGCTGACTCATGAAAGGGTAGCACTTCAGTTGTGACTACACAATGCCAGCAACAAGTCAGCTCAGCGCATTCAAATTTCCCAGTTCAGAGAGAAAAAAAAACTAATGTTCTTATTAAATTCCAAAGAAATCCCGTCAATCAATTCTGCGGTTTCATTTAGTGAATTCATGAGAGTGGGGGTGGGGTGGGATTAGTGAGGCAGACATTTGATACAATAGAGGAGCTGGTTGGTTTGATGCAATTTTCTTGTCTTATTGTAGATATTCATGATGGCATCATGCATATTCCAATCCCAGTTAACTCTAGAGTACATTAAGTTACAACTGCAAGTACAAAAGGATTATCAGCTTGACAAATGAAAATCAATTGTCTTTGACAGTAGAGAATTGAGGCAAATCTAGAAAACAATCTGCTATGGTTTGAATATTTATCGCCTCCGAAACTCATATTGAAATTTAATCCCCAATGCGGCACTATTGAGAGGTAGGGCCTTTAAGAGGTGATTGGGTCATGAGGACTCTGCCCTCATAAGTGGATTAATTCATTCATGGATTAATGGGTTGATGGGTTATCATGGACGTGAGACTGAGGTTTTTTTAATAAGAGGAAGAGAGACCTGAGCTAGCATGCTCAGCCCCCTTACCATGTAATGCCTTGTACCACCTCAGAACTTTGCAGAGGAGTCCTTACTAGCAAAAAGATCCTTATCAGATGCAGCCTTTGACCTTGGACTTCTCAGCCTTCTTAACTGTAGGAAATAAGTCCCTTTTCTTTATAAATTACCCAGTTTCCAGTATTCTGTTATAAGCAAAGAAAATGGACTAAGACAAAAGCCAAAATTTCTATCCTTTCCAATGCACACGGTAAGCCCACATTTGAATTATGAGCTCATTTGAGGACAACAAATTGGGTGTCAGGGGCCTCTTTTTGGATGAGGTGGTCAAGGAGGAAATTTCAGAGACCTAAAGAATGAGGATGTAACACTCCAGACAGAACACAGAGGGGAAAAATCTTAGAAACAGAAAAAGACTTGAATCAAGAAGACACACATGGCAAGAGATTAGTGAGTAAAGGGGGAAAAGTGCTGTCGAGGTCAATGCGTAACTTTCAGATTTGGTTCTAAATGCAACGAGAAGCCATTGCAAAGTTAAGTCAAAGAGTGGCATGATCCTTTTTCTGTTTCAAAATGATCACTGTAGCTATGTTGTGGCCACTACATACATATTAGCAGAACAGACGCTTTGAAAAATCTGCTTAACTCTGTTAACTTCAGTGTTTTTCAAACTAATTTGATCATAGAACCCCTTTTCTCCCCAGGAAACACTTTGAAGTTTCATGATTTCATTCAGAAAAGACACGACAAGGTTATGAGGCAGATCTTTTCCCAAAGAACTTTTTGTTACTACAAATGTTTCAGGTACCCAAACTGAAATCTAGAACCCACTCCAGAAGATTGAAATAAGAAAAAAAATGTCTAGTATTAAATGAGTACCAGGTGGGCTCGGTGGCTCAGCCTGTAATCCCGCGCCTTTGGGAGGCTGAAGTGAGTGGATTGCCTGAGCCCGCGGGTTTGAGACCCGCCTGGGCAGCAAGACCTCATCTCTACAATAAATCAAAAAATCAGCCGGGCGTGGTAGCGCATGCCTGTAATTCCGGCTACTCAGAAGGCTGAGGCTGCCCAGCAGGCGAGGCTGCGGTGGCCTGGGGCGGCCACTGCGCTCCAGTCTGGGCGACCTAGTGAGACTCCAACTCAAAAAAAAAAAAAAAATGAGTACCTACTTTGCAATATCTGCTAAGATGATTATTTTTATTATCTTCATTTTTCAGATAAGCAAATGGAGATTTTATTTTTATTTTTTTATTTTTATTTCTTTTGAGTTGGAGTCTCACTCTGTCACCCAGACTGGAGTGCGGTGACCGCTCCCAGCCACTGCAGCCTCGACCTGCTGGGCTCCAGCGATCCTTCCGCCTCAGCCTTCCACGTAGCTGGAATTACAGGCGCACGCTACCATGCCCGGCTGATTTTTTATTTACTGTAGAGATGAGGTCTTGCCAAGTTGCCCAGGCTCAGGCAATCCACTCACCTCAACCTCCCAAAGCGCGGGATTACAGGCTGAGCCACCGAGCCCGGCTAGGAGATTTTAAATACTGAGTAATTTCCCAAGAATTAGATAGCTAGTAACTGGTGGCATCATATAATAAATTTATCCCTGATTATTATGACAGGCAATCTCAAAATCTTGTTTTTCTCTGGTTTTATCTGAGACTTATGGAGGATAATTGCCACAGTTTGGATGTTTGTTCCCCACATACGTCATGTTGAAATCTGATGCCTAATGGGAGGTGTTTGAGTCATGGAGGTGAATCCTTCATTAATGTCTTGATGCCATTCTCATGGTAATGAGGAGATCTTACTCTGTTAATTCCCCCACTTTGCTTCTTCTCTCATTGTGTGATCTCTGCACATACCAGTTTCCCTTCTCCCTTTTTTTTTTTTTTGAGTTGGAGTCTCACTCTGTTACCCAGGTTGGAGTGCAGTGGTGCAGGGGCATGCTCCCAGCCACCACAGCCTCAACCTTCTGGGCTCAGGCGATCCTTCTACCTCAGTCTTCCAAGTAGGCGGAACTACAGGCTTGTGCCACCATGCCCAGCTGATTTTTTGATTTTATTGTAGAGACGAGGTCTCACCATGTTGCTCAGGCTGGTCTCGAACCTGCAGGCTCAGGCAATCCTCTCACCTCGGCCTCCCAAATCCTGGGATTACAGGCTTGATCCACCACGCCTGGCCTTCCCCTTCTCCTTTTGCCATTGAATGGAAGTAGCCTGAGGCCCTCACCAGAAGCAGATGCTAGTGCTATGCTTCTTGTATAGTCTGCAGAACCATGCTCCAAATATATCTCTTTTCCCTGTAAAATTATATTTACAAATTATCCAGTTTTGGGGATTTATTTATAGAAACACAAATGGACTAAGACAATAATTATCTCTTATCACACTATCTTAATTTTCTTTGAAAGGCTCAGAGGTTTCTTGCTACTAAGTTTATATACACATAGTTTAATATCCTATCCTGTTACTTAGACCATCGTGATTTCCTCTCTGCCCTTAAGTAGAGAAGAACATCAGCAGGGAAAGCAATGAGACTTCAACAACATTGCTCCTTAAGACCTTCACAATAATCTTCCTGTGGTTAATGTATGGATTCCTTTGTTCAAGTGCATTGTTTCATAGATTTGTCACTGTGCCAAAGCTGTGTAGTCAGGTACCATGAGGAATCCAATGTTTGGTTCTGTTTAAAAACCTATCTAGTCCAGGCACCGGTGGCTCACTCCTATAATCCCAGCACTTTGAGAGGCTGAGGTGAGAGAATTGCCTGATCCCATGGGTTTGAGACCAGCCCTGCCAACTTGTGAGACCCCATCTCTACAATAAATAAAAAAAATTAGCCGGACGTGGTGGTACATGACTGTAGTTCCAGCTACTTGGAAGACTGAGGTGGAAGGATCGCCTGAGCCCAGCAAGTTGAGGCTGCAGTGGCCGGGAGTGTGTCATTGCCCTCCAGCCTGGGTGACAGAGTGAGACTCCAACTCAAACAAACAAACAAGCAACAAAAAAAGCCTATCTATATAAATATATGTGTGTGTGTGTGTATATATATATATATATATATATACACACACACACACACACACACATATTTAAAATAACAAAATATCTGATATGTGAATGTATATATAAAATACAATATATAAGATATATGCATATATTCACACACAGGAAAATATCAGTAAAGATAGAAGAATATTTTTACTATTTGAATTATTATAATGAATATCTAGCAATTTTTAAATTTCTTTCTACATTCTACTGAAACACATTTGTAAATAGCTGTTCTAGAAAAAGCCCACAACTCCTCTAAAAATAGCATATACATGTATATATAAATTATTTTTACATACATTTATACACGTGTGTTCTGAGAAAAGCCTGTAACTCTTCTCAAAAAAAGGTTAATTATGAAAAAATGTCCTTTAAGTCTTGTAAGTCCTCTAAATGATCCAGGTTTACATCTCAGATTACATGCAATTTCAGAGCAAAGGTCAAGTGGGAAGACAAAAGCTAAGAGAGAAGGAAGCTGGGGTGGAACTCTCCATTCACCAGCAAAGGACCACATCAGGACTCAACCAGGCTTCCAGTGTGGTGCTGACACATGATTTTCACTTGCTTTTTTACCTCTGTGGCAGCATAAGGCTGCTCAAGGTGAACTGGTAGCACTAAAGGGTACATTAAGGGATACCTTTCTATAAATAATAATGTAATGTTAGATTGATAATGATAAATCATGTTATTTATAAGTTTTATAAATATATATATTTAAATATAGTAGAATAGAAAAGAAGGCTAATAATAGCATTCTCAATTAGCCAATTTGCCTATTTTGTTGAGCACATGAACATAAAGGTAGACCACATTCCATGTCTGGAAGACAGAACAAGGTAGTGGATGGGCATGGGTTCTAGAATCAGGTGGTCAAGTTCAGGACTTGACTACTCCAACTATAAGCCAGTACAAGTTGCTTTAATTCTCTGAGCCTCTCTATCCTCATCAGTCAAATAAGAATAATAATAAAAGTATATAACTCATAAGACGAGAAGAAACATTAGCTAGCATGACGGCTTATCATACACACGCAATAAAAGTTTAGCTGTTATAATTTTTTAAAAAACCCATCAAAATCATTTATCTATGTGATAAGAAACCACCAACCAAGTTTACTCTTTTGCACACAAATGACAACCTGTAAGCAACCAATAGCTGTATATCATGAGTTGTACAATATTCCTTGCATTTGAAGGCTTTTTATACATACTGGCTACCTGTCTGCAATATACTTTTCTCTTTCCTATTTTTCCTTCCCTCATCATTTTTATCTATTTCATTACATCAGATCATAATTCACATGTTCCTGACTCAAACAGATCTCCTCTTGACTTTCTTAGGTGAAATCTTGCCACTTTATTCATCACACTTCATGCTTTCTTTCTCAACACTTGCCACGTTTTATAATTTCATATTTATTTGTAATTGCTAGTGGTTACCTCATAAATGTTCATCTCCTCCCAAGAGAGTACCACTTGCATGAAGTGCAAGGCCACATCAGCTTTGCTCATCAATTTATAGCTACTGTCTGGAATATGATTGGTCTTCAAAAAATATTTTCTGAATAAATGTATTAATTAAATCATTTTAAAAGCTGCTATGCTTGAAATTCTTTAGTGCAGTTACATACAATTCAGTACTTTTTAAAATTAAATGGTTCTTAATCATGGACTGTTCTAATCCTGGCCATGCACCCAGACTGAGAAAAGATCATTTTAACTTACCATGAACCTTTTTTTTGACATGAATAATGTCAGGAAACCTTTGAGACTTCAACACTAATTGTGAGCCCACTCCCATAAAATGGGATCTTGGAGTAATTTGGCATCGAAGGAATTTAAAAGAGATAAAATGTAAAACAATCCACAAAATGAGTTGAAGCTAAGTGTCTCTGAGGATTGGGAGGAGGCGGAGGCGGCGTAGGGGGACGTCATCTGGGTTAGAAGTCTTGAAGAATTATTTGGCACATATAACTTTGATTTTAAAAAAAAATAACCAACTCACAAAAAGAAAGAAAAAGTAAATTGAATTAAAAATAAGAGAAAAGCACAAAGATAGAGATGAGCACAGTGCATGATCGTGGCACATAAAGAAGTGTTGGGGGGACAGGATCAGAATGACTGTCCACAGGAATCCTTAGTGTTTAAAAGTTTAAGAGTCTAATGAAGTGAAAGCCACTCCTCAGAGGCAATCGCTAGAATAACCATTTCAATATAATTTTTTTTTTTTGAGTCAGAGTCACACTCCATCACCCAGGCTGGAGTGCAGGGGCACACTCATGGTCACCCCAGCATCGATCTGCTGGGCTCGGGTGATCCTTCTGCCTCAGCCTTCCAAGTAGCCAGAACTACAGGTGTGTGCTACCACGCTCAGCCAGTTTTTTATTTATTGTAGAGACGAGATCTTGCCAAGTTGCCTGGGCTGGTCTTGAACCCACTGGCTCAGGCATTCCACTCACCTCAGCCTCTCAAAGTGCTGGGATTACAGGCTGAGCCACGGAACTTGGCCCATTCTAATATTTTTAATGTTTTTTAAATAATTGAAATCAATGAAGATATAATTTTGTATGCTTCTTTTTTCATCCAATAAATATAGAAAAACCATTTTTTTTTTCATATAACTGTCACTACGAGAGAGAGAAAGCAATTACTTGAAATCTTCATAAAGGTCACAAACTTTCATTCTGTATTCATTCTACTAATTACATTTATATCTAAGCTAAAAAAATTATACAAAACAGAAAAGTATTTATATACAAAATCTTCATTAAGACATTTATAGCAGCAAGAAATTGGAAATAGTCAGAATTTCCAATAATAGGGAAAAGGTTAAACAAATCATAGCAAATCTATAAAATGAACTACCTTAAAATATTACATTTTCATGGAAATTGGAACTGGCAACCAATTCTTGATCAAAACCCCAAGTGCCCATGCCTTAAGAGATAAGATAGACAAATGGGACCTTATCAAACTGAAAAGCTTCTGCAAAGCAAAATAAACATCAAGAGAGCAAGGAGACAGCATGGGAAAAAATATTTGCCAACTGTACATCTTACAAAGGACTAACATCTAGGATCTACAAGGAACTCAAATGCTCCGAAAGGAAAAAAACAAACACACTATTAAAAAGTGGGCAAAAGGCATAAACAGACACTTCTCAAAAGAAGAGATATGATCAGCCTCACTAATCATCAGAGAAATGCAAATCAAAACCACTGAGATACCACTTAACCCCAGTAAGAATGGCCACCATTAATAAACAAACAACAACAGATGCTGGTGAGGATGTGGAGGAAAAGGAATGCTTCTACACTGCTGGTAGGAATGCAAACTAATGCAACCTCTTTGGAAAACAGTGTGGCAGTTTCTGAAAGAACTAGAAACTGACCTTCCATATGACCCAGCAATTGCCCTATTGAGAATATACCCGGAGGAACTCAAATCATTCTACAAAAAAGATACCTGCACATGCATGTTTATTGCAGCTCTATTCACAATGGCAAAAACATGGAACCAACCATGCTGCCCATCGAAACTGAGTTAGATTTTAAAAAGTGTGGTACATATACACAATGGAATATTATGCAGCCATAAAGAAGGACAAACATATGGACTTCACAGCAACTTGGATGGATTTAGAGTCTATCAGACTCAGTGATCTATCACAGAAACAAAGAACAGAGTACCATATATTCTCACTCATAAGTGGACCTTGGGCAATTATCATAATACTATAAGAAAGGGATTGGCAGTAGTGGGAAACTGCCAGGGGAGGGGGTAGAATGGAATTGGCAGTTGAGAGAAACTGCCAGGGGAGGGGGAGGCATACCTCATCAACAAGGGTACCTGCATAATGTTTTCTATGAATGTTTATTGGTAAATGATAATGATTCACATTAATACTAAATAAATAAAGCAGGATATAAAGCTGTATATATTTTTATCCAGCTTTATAATATGCATATATAAATTTACATACAACTATGCATGGAAAAAATGGAAAATATTATCCTGAAAGGGTTCACTATGGCTATTTCCAGGTGGTAGGATTCAAGCTATTTTTATGTTCTCAATTTTTTAATAATTTCTAAATTTTATATAGTAAGCATGAATTAATTATTTTACCCAGAGAGGAAAGATATTATTTTTAGAAAGCCCCTTGATTGAGTTCATGCACAGAAATCATTAGAAATATTTTTTACACTTAGATAATTCTACTCTATATGTGAATGATAGCTGTAAATAAATCATAATTGTGTGACAGTCCTTAATTAGGTGGAAATAGTAGTACTTAAAAAAACTTTCTTGGGTTAAGTTTTAGAGCTTTGGATTCATAAATCCCAAGCAAATACTCAAGCTGTCAGGCCCTTCATCAGTCACTGCATATGCAGGCCAATTTTTTGATGACATTTTGAAATGTTACTTCACCAACTTCAGGACTGGGGATGATCAAGAGGACGAAGAAATGAATTTTACAAGCTCTTCAGGTCAAAATTTATTTTTTCAGAGACTGATTTATGTTTCTATTCTCTAAAACAACACAGCCTAGTCCATTCACAGAACATCAGGCCAAAAAAAAAAAAAAAAAAGATGTTAATGACGTGTGAAGAGTTTGAACAGATTTCATAATCTGCAGTATAACCCTCAAGTAGCAGCCCAGCCCAGAAGGCCATGGGAGAGAGGAGAGGAGAGTGGAGGAAGATTATGAGAGTGACCTGCCCATGAAGGATGAAGCAGCTCAAGGAGAAAATACCTGGCTGCAGGAAGACATCGTTCCTATTCATATTTACTTTACAAATTGGGGCAGAGTGTTGTACTGGAAAGAACATAGACTTCAGAGTCAGACTGAAATCTAAGTCCTGGTTCACCTACCTGGAAACAATATAACTACTTTAGATAGTCACTTTACCTCTCTGAGACTTCAGCCTGTCTGTAATATGGTATAGGACTTCTTACAAAAATCTCCAATTTCTTTAATATTGGCAATTGATTTTTGTTTTTAATGTCAAAACCCTGGTGGTCAAACTGAACACATCTATGGATGGAACTGTGGAAGTTTGTGTTGTCGGGAGTAATAATCTGACTCTAATCAATCGCAGGTTTGAATCCAGCCTTCTCAACTGTGTGACCTTGAATGAGTGACTTAGCTGACTAAGCGAAGTGATTTAGCTGACTAAGTGACTAAGCTAGGCCATCTGCCTCTGTAGAAAAGGGATCATAAGACTGCTTGCCTCATGAGACTTTTGGAGGATTAAATGAGATAACCCATGTGTTAGGCACACTGCCAAACAGAGAAGATGCACTCAGCAACTACAGTTGTTATTATTATCATTGTAGTTGTTGCTGAAAGTCTGCAGGGAGAAGTTCATGAAGGCCTCACAGAGAAAAAAACATTTGAGGAATGCCTCCAAGGACAAGGAAGAGCTTGCCAAGTAAACATTCATACATTCAACTCATATTTTGAGTGCCTACTATGTTACAGTCACTATGTAGGTTCTGGGGATCCAGCATTGAACAAAACAGAGTCCTTGTTCTCATGAAGTTTACACTCTCTTTGGGGAAAATTAACATTAAATAATATGTTTAGTGGCTGACAAACACTATGAAGGAGAATTAATAAAGGGAAAAATTCCAAATATCCATTAACAGTCACGTGGTTCAATCAATATGGCTTATTCATGGAGTGAAAAGCTATCTAGCAGAGACTAGAAAAGAACAGCTACATACACAACAAAAATGATTCTCACAAGCAGAATGCTGTGTGAAGGAAGCAGACACAAAAGAATATAATTATAGCCTGGACAACATAGTGACACTCTGTTTCTACAAAAAAAATTGAAAATTAGCCAGGTTTGGTGGTGTGTGTCTGTAGTTTCAGCTGCTTGGCAGGCTGAAACAGGAGGGTCACTTGAGCCCAGGAGTTTGAGGCTAAAGTGAGCTATGATCATGCCACTGTACTCCAGCCTGGACAACAGAGTGAGACCTAAAAATAATAAATAGATACATTGTTGAAAAGAGTATGAATTCAGCCATACAAGGTTGAAAAGCAGGTAAAACTCATCCTTAGTGTTTAGGGGTCTGTACTTATGGGAGCAAAACTCCAGAAAGTCATGGAATAATTATCACAATTTTTAGGATAATGGTAACCTCTAGGGAGTGGGGATGGATTACATCAGAGCAGGGCAAGCGGAGGGCTTCTGGGGTGCTAATGATGAACTATTTCCTCACCCATATTGATATAAATTAGACAGTTGTTAAAATGCCTACAGATGTTTTATTCATTTGCCTACATGTATGTTTCATAAATTTTAAAATGTGGAAAACAGAAAAAAGCAGTAGTAAACAGAGAATGAAAGTTCATGGGAGAAAGAATTTCAGAAAGAAGGAATTGCTCATGTGAAGGCAAGGAGCTGTCAAGACATGAGGTGTATTCTGAGAATCAGAAGATACTCAGTGTAACCAGAGAATAAGTGACGAGCAGAAGTGGAGGTAGATGAAGAGAGGAAAGAGAGGGAAGAGGCAGGCAGGGGTCAGATTAGGACAAACTTGGTGTGACATCACATGATGAAGAATGTAGACTGATTCCTGTAGATGATGGGACCCATTGAAGAATAACAGTGATATCAAATCAGAAATATCCCAACTGTTCTCTGGAGGGTGGACAGTGGCAAGGTGAGATCAGAAATAGAAACACTTGGAAGGAGGCTGTTAAAGGTGACATGATGTGAATTTTGGTAGGCAGAGAGCCAGGGAGGCCTGAAGATCCCTTAGAAGATGCAATTGTCTGAGAGAATAGATTAATGAATACAATTAGAGAACAAGCAATTGTACTGTATTACCATGGTGGTTACTCTTATAAGTCAACTTGACTGGGCTAAGGGATGCCCAGATAGCTGATAAAACATTTCTGAGTATGTCTGTGAGGGTGTTTCTGGAAGAGATTAACATTTGAATCTGTGGACTGAGTAAAAAAGATTTGCTCTCACTAAAGTGGGTGGACATCAGTTAATCCACTGATGGCCTGAATAGAAAAAAAAGGCAGAGAAAGGGTGAACTTGCTCTTTGTTTGAGCTGGAGCATAGATTTTTCTCCTGCCCTTGGACATTGATCCTCCTGGTTCTTGGACCTTTGGACTCTGACTGAATCCTATACCACTGTCTCCCCTGGTTCTCAGGCTTTCATGGGTTGCTTTCTTGGACCTCTAGCTTACAGAAGGCAAATCATGAGCCTTCTCAGCCTCCATATTCACATGAGCCAATCCCTCATAATAAATCTCTTTCTATGTATCTACATACCTTCTGTAGGTTCTGTTTCTCTGGAGAACTCTAATACAGTTGCAAAATGCTAATGCATGTGTGATATGTTGTTGGGCACGCTAATGCATGTATGATAGGTAAACTGGGCAGTAGATGTTCAAATAAAAGAGAGAACAGTGTGTGTACTTGAATCTTCAAAAATAGATTTAAAAAAGAAATAGAATTTGAGCTGTGCTGTGAAAGATGATGGAACACGGAGAAAGCAGGGGAGGGTCAAGGCTTCAGTCAAAGACCAGTGAAGGAAACAAAATTACATGTGAAGGAGGTGGCAAGGTAGGAACCAACTGGAAGGGTTTCCTTTCCCAGGGTAAAGGGAGTGCCCACTTGTGAGGGACTAGATCGCCTATGTTAGTCACTTTGGCTCACAGTTCTTCCTCTGTGACCTCAGATTTGACAACCATCTTCCCACTTTCACAGGCACAGATTGAACCCTCATTTGCATTATTTCTTCACACCTAGGTGACTGTGTGACCTTCCTGCCACAATGTCCCCACAGTCCCCTCAGTGGGGGGAGGGGAGGGCAGAAGTGAGAGATGCTGAGGGGTGTGTGGGGTGGGGACTAGGGAGAGCCCCCTGGCTGAGAGCCAGCCCCACAGTGCTGTAGGACAAGGTCTCAACACTCCTGGAAGTTTAATCCCCAAGAGGGGCACTGAATGGAGGACAGATGGCCAAGGATGAACAAAGCTGTCAGTTGGCAGGATGAGAATTCCAAAGTACCGACTATCTGTTCAGAGCTGGGCTCAAACCCATGGCTAGGGAGGAATGGAGATCAGAGTTGGGTGTAAAAGTTGCCCAGGGTGTTAGGGATCCAAACAGATTGGAGTCTGGGAAGTCTCTAATTCCAGAGAAAATAGGAAATTCTAAAGCAGGTAAACTGAGGCAGAATTCCAGTCATGTAGTCTTACTCAATGGCATAATGACAGGAAGGACTGTCATAGCTCTGAGGCTACAATTATTTGAAGGACTTATCCAGGAGCACCAAACACCAACTTTATAAAAACGGGACTGTGTTTGGGTACTACCAAAAATAAATCTGAGACTTTAGATATTCATCACACCCTGATCAGAATCAACTCAGGAGGAGTGAACGAAGGAAAACAATGCTTATCAAATATAAATTATGTGCCAAGTGGTAGGATAAGTATTTTGCAGAGGAAATCTCTTTTAATCTTTTTAAACCTATTAGGCCAGTAGCAGGGACTCCAATCTGCTGTTAAGAAATCTTGGGTTCAGAGAGTTTTAGTAACTTTTTTCAGGACAGGTTGGAGAGCTGGTAAACGGTGATGCAGAGCTTCAAATCTGGAATGGAATGGACTGAGCCTGTGGGTGAAAGGTGTAAGAAACTCAGGTTGGAGGCAAGAAAGTCCTGCTGTTTTTAAACTGTGCACAGTGCCCAGCCTCACCAGATTCCCTTTCTCCTGTCTCTTCACAGAACCAATAATCAGACCCCCTGTAAGTCATCAGTAAATGGTTGTCTGGGCAGAAGACAAAGATCCAAATGGAAATTCACATTCATGTCATCAAAATGGCTCTTGCAGGCCTTGAATAGATCTTATTATTTATACCTACATACATATATGCATGGAAAAGATTGTCCATTCCACTGAAAGAGGTTGTCAGATTTTAATGGCTACCAACTAGATGCCTTAAAATTACCACATCATAGAGAAGGTTAATTTAATGCACTATACCAAGTCACCAATCACCAATACAAAACATTTACTACTTGACACCTGTGATGGTTAATTTTGTGTCAGTTTGGGCTAGGGGATACACAGATTGCTGGCCCAGCATTATTTTGGGGTGTGTCTCTGACCATATTTCTAGAAGAGATTAGCTCCTCAATCAGTAGACTTCATGAAGAAAATTGGCCCTCACCAATGTGAGTGGACATCAACCAACCTACTTAGGGTTTGAAAAGAATGAAAAGGTAGAGGAAGGATGAATTCTCTCTCTTCCTGAGCTGAGGCATTCACTTTCTCCTGCCCTCAGACACCAGAGCTGCTGGTTCTCAGCTTGGACTCAGACTGAATTACACCACCAGATTTCTTTGTTCTCTGATTTATAGGCAACAGATAGCAGGACTTCTTAGCCTCCAAAATCATGTCAGCCAATTCCCATAATAAAGGTATATATGTATGCATATTTCCTGTTGGTTCTATTTCCTATTGGTTCTGTTTCTCTGGGGAACTCTAATACCATTCTTCAGGTAATATGTTGTCATATGTTATTTTGATGCTGTACAATTGCCAGGGTCCTTAGGAGCCCAAGAATCATTGAGGAAAAAACACTTAAAGTGAGAATGTTCTGTAATTATTGAGCAAGGAATCAATGTTTATGTGTTTTTTGATCCATGGATCATTAAGGAGAAAAAGTTAAATTTTCATCATAGCAGAGTACAATTTTATAGCAAACCAATTATTTTAAAGACTCAATACCATAATAAAATTTTTTCCTAGGTCCCCAATTCAGTTAAGATTTTCTCTGATTTCTAACAGTTCAACCTGTTTTTCCAAGTTCCTAGACACTGAAGGACCTCATACTATATGGCAGTGCCCATGTGGGGACATATGGACAGGCAAACCAACTGGAAAAGCAGGGGTTAGTCAGCAAGTCAGAGCTCTCCCCATACTGTTCTCTTCCTAGGCTTTCATCCTTAATGTCTACATAACAAAGCTGCAGCAATATGCTCCTTCTTCTTAGTTTCCCATTAAAGTTTTAGCACTGATTCCACCCAGTTGTTTAAGCCATAAACTTGTTTGTCCTCCTAGTGACTCCTTACTCCTTAAATTCCTCCAGTTTGCTCTCTGTTGTTTCCAAACCTATTACTTCTCTCCATCTTCAACCCATTACCATACTCCTAGCCACCATGGCTTTCCATCTGCGTCCCTGCTACAGCCTCTTTGCCTCTGCTCCTTATTCGTCCAATGTATTCTCCCCCCTTTGCCTCTGCTCCTTATTCGTCCAATGTATTCTCCCCAGTGGCTAGCAACATCTTTCTAAAGTGCTAATCTGATTGTAACTTGGGTCTTCCCCGAGTTCCATAGCCTTCTCAGTTTATTTTTTTTCTCTCATAGCCAAATAAAATAACTAGAACAGAACTGCAGGAAGCCCCTGCTTATCTTTTATAACTGAGGCTCACATTTCCTGGGGGCTCATTGGGGTGGATCACTTTACTCTCTTACACAATTCCCTAAATCCTCCTTTCATTTCCCAAGGGCAGAGTTGAGGTCTCCAACATTCCACTGTCAAGGTTCACAAAGGCTGCATCCACTAAGAAAGGCTTTGGGGTTGCATACTGGAGTGATATTAGAGTACTTTCTGATAACAACTTAAATTGGGTGTCAGATTGTTATGAGTTGAATTGTATCCCTCAAAAAGATATATTGAAGTGCTAATCTTCAGTAACTGTGAATGTGAATTTATTTGGCAATAGGAACTTTGCAGATGTAATCAAGTTAGAATGAGATCATTAGGTGTCCAATATGACTGGTGGTGTCCTTATAAGAAGGGGAGAATTGGACATGCACAAGGAGGAGCATTCCATGTAGATAGTCATGTGAAGACTAAGGCAGAGACTGGAGCTTTACTGCACAAGTCAAGGACCACCTGGGCCTTCCAGAAGCTGCAAGAGGTGAAGAATCCTCTCTTAGAGTTTTGGAGGGAGCATGACCCTGGCCTCACCCTGATTTCAGATGTCTAGCCTTCAGAACTGTGAGACAGTTTCTTTTGTTTTACACCAACCAGTTTGTGGTTATTTGTTACAGCAGCCACAGGAAACTAACACACAGGCCTAACCACCCCTTATTTCACCACAGAAAATCTGCCTTTCTCTCCCTTGAAACCTGACCTCTCTGCATATCCCTGGAGAACATTCTCAGAACCAAGTTTTTCTCCATGTTTTCTTTCTTTCTAAATGTCCATCTCCAGAGTTCATCTCAAAAAAAATGAAAATCCCTTAATTTATTTTTTCTCTGCCCAAAGAATTCACAATTTACATGATTTTTCTGTGCACTTTTAACCTGTCTCATCCTCTCACCCAGACTAAGTCCAAAGACTTCTCTTTTCAAAATCTAAAGTTATTATTTCTTAACCATAAGAAAGCTCACCCAAAAGTATTCTGCCCTTATTAAATTAAATTAATTTAAAAATATCACATTTTTTCCTCCATGTAAATCTATTTTGTCACTCATCTATCTAAAACTTTTATCCTTTTGCCCTCAGGATACCATTTAGACCCCTTATTCTTTCATTCAACAGTTGATTAAGCAACTCTTAGGTGCCACCAAAAATATTTTGCTGGTAAATAAGAAGTTATGATCTCTTCTGTCATGGAGATTGCAGGTTAGTGCCAGAAGAAGACAATAATCAAACACACAAATACATATATAACTATAAATTGTGGCAAGTGTTATGAAGGAAAGGAATTGGATTCTCTGAGTTAAAATAAGAGCAGAAGTTAATTTAGACTGGCGATTGTTCCAATTATTTAATTATGAAACCACTCCCAAATTTAGTGACTTAAAATAAAATCAGTTGCAATTTCTTTCAATTTTGTTGGCTGCCTGGGCTCAGCTGGGTGGTTCTTCTTTTCCACAGGATGTTGACTACCTGCAATCTACTAGGGGCTGCCCACAGTGCTAATATGGCAATCGTTGATATTGGCTGTCTGCTGGAAGCTCAGTTGAAACTATTGAACAAAATGCCTAAATGTGGTCTTTCCCCATGGTTTGGACTTCTCATAGCATAGAAGCTGGATTCCAAAAGGAAGCATTCCAAGGGAGAAGAAGCAGAAGTGACTGGGTTAATGGAGGAAAGGGTTACCCAAGGGTGTGAATACCTGGAGGGATGGTTCACTGGGGTAGCGGTCTACTAGAAGGAGTTAGGGAAGTCCTCACTGAAGAAGTCATGGGCAGGATCTGGGGAAGTGTTGAGATTTAAAAGAAGAGTGTAAGTTGGCCAGGCAAAGAATTAGGAGAAATGCACCTATCAAGAGAACTTGGCTCCTTCCAGGAGCTGAAAAAAACTATATGGCTGAAGCATGGGGACCACAGAGGAGTGGGTAAAAGACGAGGCTGGGTAGAGACTTTCCAGACAAATTAAGGCGTTAACGTTTATCTAAAATGTAATGAAAGGCAATTTAAGGGCTTCTAGTGGGGAAGTACACAGTTCAAGTTTTTAAAGGATCCCTCTGCCTGTTTTCAGCAGACTTGGCTGGAGGGAGCAGGAGGACAACATGCAAGGCTGGGGAAAGGTTTCCACAGTGGCCCAGCATACTGAACTGTAGCTTGTACCAGGTGGTAGTGTCAGAGGAGATAGAAAGAAGTGAATGGATTTGGGAGATTTTCTGGAGGTTGACTTGACAGGACTAAGTGATGGATTAGATGTGAAGAATGCAGGAGAAAGAGATGTTGAGGGTGACTCCAAGCTTTCTAGCCTGAGCACTCCCAAGCAGGAGAGATTAGCAGAGATTTGGGAAAGCAAACCAAGAGTTCAGCTCAGGTCATATTTATCTCTGAGATGCTTATGAAGACATCCAAATAGATATGTCAGGTAGTCAACTAGAGAGAGGATCCCAAAAGCAGTTGGACTGCTCCTAATTGTCTGCAATACAATCCTTGGTTTATCCCCTCCAAAGCCATCCTCACCCCTTCACATGCTCTAGACTACTTCCCTATTGAATAGCCTGCAGTCTCCCACAGGCAATATTTTTTTCATTTTTAGATCTTTGCATGTGATGCTCTCCTTATTCTCCCTAAGTATCTTCCATCCCATCACCTGGCTACATAATACAGATTTGTAGGTTGACCCTCCCTCTACCCTGGCCACCCTCGGTTCCTCCTTCTCATGGCCTTCTCATGGCCGTTGTCACACTGCCTCAGGCTGCATCTTCACTTGTCCTTCAGTTCCCCTATAGAATGCAAATTCCCTAAAGCAGGAAGTGTATCTTTTTTAGGGCTGTGTTCCTAGCAGCAATAGGCACTTGGTAAGTAATAGCGAATGAATGAACTGACCTCTGACTCCAGCCTCATCATGTTCCAATTCATAGGGAATATCATATGCAAAATACACTTCTCTGAATACCCTTCTCATCTGATGCCTCTCTTCCCCAGAAACTCCAAAGGCTTCCTGTAGTTTACTGCTTCCAGAAGAGGCTTGATACTCTCTCTTCTCTTGCTGAATATATGAAAAGAGAAAGCAGGCAAGGCCTAGATATTTTCAAGTCAGGATTCATTAACAAATGAGGAATTATAACCACATTTTACACAGCAAGGGAGACACCAGAGCAGGAGGCACTGGAGGCTAAAAGAGAAGAGATAAAGGACTATCTAACACCTTCTCATAGGTATAAAGTCAGTTCCAGGAAAAGGAACTTCAATTTCTTATATGCACCTTTCTCAGGAAACATTATACACTGAGGTTCTAAGGCGACTTTTAATTCTAAAAAATAGACTGCTGTTAGACCAGGCGCGGTGGCTCATCCCTGTAATCCCAGCACTTTGGGAGGCCGAAGTAGGAGGATTGCTTGAGCCCAGGAGGTTGAGGCTGCGATTAGCAGTGAGTGTGCCACTGCACTCCAGCCTGAGCCACAGACTAAGACTCTGACTCAAAAAAAACCAAAAAATTGTTGGATAGAATCAACATCTCAAAATCTCAAATGGGCAATCGCTCGCTGTGAGCCAACAGCTATGTTACTGTAGCCGACTTGGTGCAATAATATGATTATTTTATCATCTTTTGCCTATAGTAATGAGGATGAATGGAAAAATGAAACTAGATGCTAATAGGAACTGTAAGTTTAGATAAGCTTATTATAATAGAGAACAAGACAGTCAGGTAGCCAGGCTAAATCTTTCATCTTGAATGGCCAGTCAGTGCACTTTAGGTTGGTCACCTGTGTGTTCAGTTGTGAAGGATAAGAAGAAATAACGATTGGTCATACACAGGATGTTGGGAAGATATTATTGAAGATTGATTGGCTTTAGAAGGCGAGGTGAAATTAGGGATTTAAAGGGTTTTAGCTCTCTTAAAAAACATCCCTTACGATATATTAGTCTATCATTCCACATTCAGGCAGTTCCAGGAACACATTACAGATGACAGTTTGGGTGCAGGCTGATAAAAAGGGCCCAGCAGTCTTGACATTACTGGAAATGGTGCAAGAGCAACTCTGTGAGGGTTCCCCTTAAAGGAGATGCAGAGTTATTAGGAGTGATGACTTAAACTTTATCGATGAAAAGCATGGTATAGAGGAAAACATCTTGGATCAAGAGTCCAAGCCCTCTAGTTTTAAAATGATAGGAAGTCTATGCTCCAGCTTGCTGATTCTCAAACTTGATCAAGGTCAAATTGCGCATTTCTGACTTAGCAGGTCTGAAGAAGGGCCTGGACTTTGCATGTCAATCAAGTTTCCAAGTGATGCTGATGTGGTCCAAAGAACCACATTTTGAGAACCACTGGCTCTTAACCTTGCCTACACATTAGAATCACTTGGTGAGCTTTTTAAATACATCAGTGTTGGGGCCTCACTCCCTAGTGATTTCATTTTTAATCAATTAATTAATTAATTATTTGAGTTGGAGTCTCACTCTGTTGCCCAGGTTGGAGTTCAGGGGCACACTCACTGCCACTGCAGCCTCAACTTGCTGGACTCAGGCGATCCTTCTGCGTTAGCTTTCCAAGTAGCTGGAACTACAGGCAGACACTACTGCACTCAGCTAATTTTTTTATTTATTATAGAGATGAGATCTCGTCACATTGCGCAGGCTGGCCTCAAATCCCGGGGCGCAGGCAAGCCTTTCACCTCAGCCTCCCAAAGTGCTGGGATTACAGGCTTGAGCCATTGTACTTGGCTGGTGACTTTAAATGTAACTGGTCCAAGGTATGTTCAGGCCTTAGAAGTTTTTTGAATGTACTTTTTGTCTTTCTTGCTATTACAAAACATTTTTTAATTTTTTAATATTTATTTATTTGAGTCTGGGTCTCACTCTGTTGCCCAGGCTGAAATACAGTGGCATGATCACAGCTCACCACAGCCTTGAACTCCTGAGCTCAAATGATCGTTCCACATCAGTCTCTCAAGTAGCTGGAACCACAGATGTATACCAGCAAGCCTAGCTAATTTTTTATTTTTTGTAGAGATGAGGGCTCACTACATTGCCCAGGCTGGTCTTGAACTCCTGCCAAAGCCTCTCAAAGTGCTGGAATTATAGATGTGAGCCACCATGATCAGTGGGCTTTAGAATTTTTAAAACTTCTCCAGATCATTTGAATATTTGCCCAAGTTTGACAACCGCTGCTCTAAACTGTACCATCAGGTTAATAAGTCAATTTTAGGTCCATTTTATTGCCTTCTGTAGAAAAAGCATAAAGTTGATGAGATGGAGTGCAGAGCCAGGTCAACATTCCTTTTTCACACACCTATTCAGCCGAGTAGCTCATTTTTAGGTTTGACGCAATCAGCGTCCATAGAATGCTGCCTTTTAAAAACCAAATCTTACCGAAGACTTGTTTTCCAATTGCCCAACTTGCATCCTCCTCTATTTAGGTCAGGGTTTTCTCTCCACTGCCTTCCCAAAATGCTAGGCTAATTTTCAACTCATGCCTCTACCCAAGGCATTTTCTTCATGTGAAAATAGTGTTTCCCAAAGTGTGAGAAAACTAAGAGAGCTACTAGAGATGATTTAGGGGGGTTAGCATTCTTGTTTTAGGCGGATGTAAGCTCAACACTAAGTAACATTGAGTAGGTCATTCCCTCTTCAAGTCTCATTCACGCTTCATGGCAAGATGCAAATCTCATTTAAGTGTCAGTCTTGGACAACAAAACATTTACCAGGAGCAGCAAGCGAGCCTTAGGTTAAGGTTAATTTGCCTTCAGTTGTACTATCCAGCTAGAAATGGCTAGCATTGCTTTGTTTTTGCTGATCTTTTTAAAGAACGATCACCTTTTTATAGCAAAGAGATCATGGCTTTACACTTAATTCTTTTTATTATTTTTTATTTTATTGAATTTCAGAGTTGTGGGGTACAATTGAAGAATTACTACATAAGCAAGTTGAATGCAGGTGAAAAGTTTCTGCTTGTAGCTGACCCCCTCTCCCTCACAGTGAACCTGGTTCAACAGCGTGAATCAGATGTTTCAAAACACTAATGGTACAGATGGTATGCTAGGTCAAAAGAAAACAGAAGGTAGTTTGAGACGGATTAAAGACACAGAAGTGCTGTCTTGTTTGAGCCCTTTCTGCCTGTCGCGTGGATAAGGATCTCCAAAGAACAGGAGAACACTCTGCAAACATGAGACGGAAAGGCGACTGTTATCAAAATCCACCTAGCCATAGATGCTCTGCTCACATCGCACCTGTCCTGTGACAGGTGGCTGTCCACATGCACCCAGTCTGGCTCAAACCTGTGGCACCGAAAGGCTGTAGTTCCCTTGGAATCTCATGTAATAGAGAACATTTCCTGGGGCTTGGGGTGGGAGGGGGAGAGCTTCACCAGGGCACAGAAGCCCCTCTCACCAATCTTGCCTTCAGAGTCATTTACTTTTGTAAAATGTCTTAATTCACCCCAAATATTTATGAATGAGTTGGATTTTACACTGGACCCTTTAAAATCTGAAATATCAAACTGCCCTCAGAATGACCATGTATGTGTATGTCCACGCATGCACGCATGCACATGGGAGTCATTATTGAAGAAAATATTTCTATCTTGCCCATCTACAAAACTTAAGAAGATACAGAGGTACCCACGAGTTGGTAAAATATATTTTATTTGTTCATACAAAGAAAAAGTATGAATTACCAGAATTTCATTTTCCTAGAAACATCTTTCTCTGTGTAAAATTAATTTGTGTTATACATAGGACAAAATACTTGATTTATTTATTTTTTGTACATATTGGCTATTCTAACATCCAGGTTATAGAAGACATACTGCCAGAATTTGCACAGTATTGCAGATTACTGGGTTGAATGAAACTCAGTCATAAATTAATGTTACAAAAATGGGGAAAAAAAAATCTAACCACACCTTTAGTTTTATTGACCATCCTCTTGATAAGCTGAAAAGAAAAATGACATTAATTTCTGTGTCAGCATCTTAGATACGTACTGTTTCTAGCTTACTGGAAACTTCCATTTTCCTTTCTTACAAAAATATCCAGGCAGGATCTGAAATTGTGTTTCTCCAAAGGTCTAAAATGCATTTGTCATTCAAAATGACACCCAAAGAGAATCCCAGGAAGAAAACAATTTCTCCTTCTCCATCATCCAATTAAATATTTATTACTCCATCGTTATACCTAAAATACCTTTCCAGGTACAACCTACTAAGTTAACAGACTACTGTACAACATTGCAAAGAAAACATGGGATAGAAAGGAATAATAAAAACTTCCATTTTTTTGTTAGCCTTTTTTGTTTGTTTTTCAATGAGAAAAGAAACAAAACTGAGAAAAATAAAGTACTCCGATGAATACCAGAGTTTTTCTTGTAAATTGGAAGAAACACAAAACATGTGCTAGGGCAAACTGCCAAACATAAAATGGTGTTTGCCTTCTGGCAGCTAAAAAGTTAAGCTTGGTGGCCTTGCATATTGCCAGAACAGGAAGAAAGCTAAGGCTTAATTTTCTGTGTTGCCTAACTTCTGCAAGAGGAAGACATGCGGGTTCTATAATAATTATCACATGATGGGGTGTAACCTTGGGGCAGATGCTACATTCACATCAGGAACTATAAGCTATCAGACCCCTGTGAAGACATGCACGTGACGTTTGATTTATTTGTTTTACATAGGAAAACTTGCTCTAGTCCATCAGTACTAATTATGGACATCTGTTTGGATTCAAGGACTTGACTCAGAATAGAATTTTGATCCCTACTTCAGTGTTCATGACTAAATGACCCTCCCTCTATCAGAAAATTTCCAGTTTTCGTTTTAAAGGTGGGGAATAAACAATTTAATTAAAAATTGTTGAAAGATGGCATGGACCTAATTGGGAAGGAAAAGCTCATGTGTGTTTTTCTATCACTTTGTTGCATACCCTTCTTTGAATTCTTCTGCCACATCATGAGCCACATCAGACCACGAGAGCAACCAGAAAGTGGACAGGGCAAGACTAGAAGAAAGACTTGGATAATTGTCTTTTGCCTTAAATGTTATAACAGAAAAGAGGTGTTCTCAGTTAGATTGCAAATGGACCTTTAGAATAGAAAAATGCATGACTGATTAGCACCCTTATGGAGGTGTTTTTCACACCCAAAGCAGCAAGAGGGCAGAACCATACTGATTCTGGTGTTCCCCTAAGTGCGGGTCCTACACTGCTTTGCAGAGACAGTAAAAAAGCTATGACATGGCTATAACATCTGAGGAGTGCACAGAACTCTGAGACCTTCCTCCAAAACAGAACCTGTACACGGATAGCTTTGCTACTAAGCATAAGCTAGCTAGTCTAGGCTAAAACCTGCAAGCAAATACAAACTAGATTATTAAGACATCACTTCAAGGCCAGTGACATCTCTGATCAGTTTTTAAAGATAAATTATATTTTCCTTTTGCCATACAAATTTTCTTAAGCTATCAGGTAGGTTATACCATATAACATACAAATGTGTTCTATGTAAATATCATATGCCAACCATTTTACAATATGTTTATCTTCCCTTGATGAAAATATAACTCAAATAACAATTCTTTTGTGGTAGAAGCATTCTGGTTTAGAAAACTGAGGCTAAACTGAATATGTCAGTATGTGATATTGCTTATGTTTAACCAACTGCTCCTATGTTGCTATAGGGTTACTAAATAATCTAGTCATCATAAATGATCTCTAACTGCTCTCTCAACAGAGAAGTATTAGGAGAGCAGAGCATTTTGCACAGCAGTGACAATGCTGATAACCCTTGTGTCAAGACCTGGCTAAAACAAGGAACAGCCCTACAAGTGTGAGGCTCAAGTGCTCAAAGGCAACATGGGGCCGGTGTTCCTAGCCTGTCATTACAAGAACTACTCTTAGTTCTTGCTGTTTAGCCATTGGCTACAGACCATGTTGTCACTCAGATAGTTATTTTGAAATGAGCTAGGAATTCCAAGGAGACATCAAGCCAAGGTGCCAGGGATACCCTTCCTCTGCCAGGCTGCCTGTCATTTTGGGGTCTTTGTCTTTAGTCTCTACTGAGGCAGTGAGCCTACTGCCCCACACTGGCTGACTCTGTACCCAGCAGTACGTTGGTAGACACTGACAATGAGGGACGCATCTGACCCCTCTGGGTCTCGCCATCCGTGGTTTGTGCCGGTGGCTCTGCTAGCCTATGGGATTCTTTGGTGTGTCAAAGCAGAACTGTCTGCCTGGAGAACAGAGCATGGTGGGGTCTCATGCAAATTAAAGGAGATCATCTTTATTTCTAAAGCAGCATCCAGGCATCTCACACACGTGACCTGGGAAAGAGGGGGTTAAGATTTGCATACACTTCAAACTGGTTAATGAACCAGGGAATGAGGCAGAAGACAATGCAGGGTCATCCTTCAAAATCAAAAGCTGAAGTAAATGGACCCTAGCATTCTTCGAAAGGACATGGATGTCCCTGTAAAGGTGAGGGATTCCCTCATGTGCTGAGTGGAGGTGGGGGAAAACCCTGGCGCTGTGGTTTGGAATTGGAAATTGGAAAGGACGCCACATCTGCAAGGAAACTACCACATGAGGTCTGACCTTCAGAAGACAGCACTGTTGAGGCAGCTCAGCGCTCCTACGAGGTACACAGGCAGGGAGAGACACGGAAGCTGGAACAGGAGACCCAAGACCCAACAAGGAGGCAGCAACTGGAGAACTCAGACGGTGATTGAAGGCTGAATACCCGTAACAACAAAAATCTCACGTTGTGCTTTTCTTCTTTTTAAATATAATAGGCAGGGGAGAAAAGAAATGGAAGCACCATCAGTTGTGAAGAATAGAACAAGATATTAGAGTTAAACGCTTTGGAATGTTAACAGATTACGAAGCTAACTCTCTAAAGAGTGTGGCTAGGCAGCTTAGTGAATTAATTGCTTATGAATTAAAAATAAATTATTATAAAATAGATTTCTGTACATTTTACATACATATAATCTCTCTCAATATATAAGCCACATGGTAAGTTACACAGCCCGGGGCCATTCAATCCCAGCCAAAGTCGTGCCCGGTCATCTGGTAGAACTTCAAGTTGAAAGGCCGGTAGAACTCGCGCAGCCGGCGCACCACCTCGCGGTCGATCTCGGGGTGGGGCCTGCCCTTGGTCTTGCCCAGGCAGTGGGGCTTGCTGCTGCCCTCGGCCTTCTTCAGGCAGGGGAAGCCCTTGGTCTTGTTGAAGTAGAAGTGCTTGTCCGTGATGATCCTCTTGAGGCCCAGGAAGTCCTGCACGCGGCCCAGCTCGCCGGCCGGGTCGCTGATGAGCCGCTCGCCGCTCACGAAGAGCATCTGGCCGATGGGGAAGTGGCGCAGCCAGTGCTCCAGGTGCTTGGCGTAGATGCCGATCTGGATGGCGCTCCACGACGTGTCGATGAGGCCCGTGCTTCTGTTTTTGAACGTCAAGCTCTCGAAGGTGGGGATGTCGGGCCGCTTGGACAGCGTCTGCGTGTAGTCCGAGATGGCTCTGGTCACGGGGTCTCGCACCACCACGATGAGCTTGGTGTCCTTGGACATGGCCGAGATGCGCGCGGGCGCCTCCCGCGTGACGAAGTAGCTGGGCGTCTTCTCCATGGTGATCTGCCCTTCCAGGGTTCTCGGCATCAGGTCCCTGGGAAAATCAAACATACCAAACAGGAGTCAGAAGGTGATGCCTCTCTGGCCACATGCCTCAAGGTCAAACACTTCTCAGCCCTGCTCTCTCTTATTACTGGGAGCAGTTGGAGCAACCTGGAAAAATGCAAGCGGAAGTTTAGAGCTGAGTGGTGCTTAACATCCTCTGAAGATTTCAGGGAAGATGCCGTCTACCGGGCACTTGGAGGCACTTTCTTGCAAGGCAGAAAGAGCAAGATAAGGGGGTCTCTAAGATCCTCTTGCAAGTGTCACTTCTCCCTTATTTTTCAGGGTATCCGGCTTTCAGATTGCTCCAAACATCTCATGTTAAAACACAAAGCCTTTGGTCTCTGGCATATATGCCTTTCCTAAAAAAGTAGCACCTGGGGCTCCTGGAGATTTTGCTGTCCACGTGTCCTGGCACTGGTCTGTCTTCATATGTAAGCCCAACAAATGTGCGTGGGCACTGGAAAAAAAATTTCCCTGGTCTAGTCAAGTTGTTCCAGTTTTCACATGGTAAAATCCTTTACTCCAAAGGCAACAAAGCACATAGCAGTCAAAAACTCTGGTGAAATCAGGTAAGTTTAAACTGATACAAACATACCATGAGACATAAAGACACAACTCTAGGACTTTCAGAAATACTTTAGATTCCATTAGGGGAAAAAAAAACAACTTGTAAAATATCTGCCACAGCATTAATTTAAACAAAAATATGTAAACAATATTGCTACAACCTACAATAGATACAGTACATGATATTTGGACCAAAGAAGCACTTTTGGGGGCACAAACCAATGATGCTTACTTAAGGCCTTGCTTACAAGAATTGAAGCCAAAAGGAACATGAATATAGCTGATATTATAAAACAAGCTACACAATTTATTTGTTACTACATAAATTCTGTTATATGACCATGCAATTGTTGCAATAAAATATTTGGCGAACAGTCCTGAACTTAAAGATTAGGAGTCTGTTGATGCTGCTGGACTACTCCATAGAACATTTTCAAGTGAGTCTGTCGTAAGGTGCTCTAGGAAGTAAAAATGGCCCCAACCAAAGCAAGCAAGGGTGAGGTGGGAGGACTGGAGACAAGGAATAAGGAAACCCTTGGGTAGAGAGAACAGCTCATACTGGAGAGAAGCAGGACAAAAAAATGCCTGAGGGTTTAAGGTCCTGCTATGCCTCAGGAGATGGGAAATGGAAGGATGGAGAGAAAGAAAAGTGTTGGGTGGGATGTCCTCCTAGGACAAGAGATCTTCAGATGCATGAAATGATCTCAGCAAGCCTTTGAAGGCAGGAACTATAACGGTCCCACTCTCTGTGAAATACCTAGCACAGTCCTCAGGCCAATAGCAGGTGTCTAATAAATATATGTTGAATGAATACATGGATAAGCGATCTGGCTGATTCAACAGTTCTGAATACAAATATTAGGGGTTAAAACTATGGGTTATGGTGTAAATGGACCTATCACTTACTTATTAGTTTTGTGACAGGAGGCAAGTTACTTCACCTTTCTGAGCCTCAGTATCCCAATATGTGCAGTAAGAATAAGTCTATCTACTTCATATAGTTGTTATTAAAAATTAAATAAGGTTAGATCCAGCAATCCCACTTCTGGGTATCCATCCAAAGGAACTGAAATCAGTATGTCAAAGAAATATCTGTACCCCCCTGTTCATTGCAACATTATTTATAACAGACAAGATACGGAAGCAACCTTAAATGTCTACCAGTTAATGAAGAGATTGTTTTAATGTGGCATATAGGGCAGGGCGCAGTGGCTCACATCTATAATCCTAGCACTTTGGGAGGCTGAGGTGAGAGGACTGCCGAAGCCCGCTGGTTCAAGACCAGCCTAGGCAACTTGGTGAGACTTCATCTCTACAGTAAATTAAAAAAAAAAATTATCTGGGCATGGTGGCATGTGCCTGTAGTTCCAGCTACTTGGAAGGCTGAGGCAGAAGGATCACCTGAGCCCAGCAGGTTGAAGCTGCGGTGGCCAGAAGTGTGCAACTGCCCTCCAGCCTGGGTGACAGAGTAAGGCTCTAACTCAAAAAAAAAAGTGACGGTGGTTCAGCCTGTAATCTCACGCTTTGGGAGGCTGAGGTGAGTGAATTGCCTGAGCCCGCGGGTTCGAGACCCGCCTGGGCAACTTGGCAAGACCTCATCTCTACAATAAATAAATTAAAAAAAATTAGCCGGGCGTGGTAGCACACTCCTGTAGTTGCAGCTACTTGGAAGGCTGAGGCGGAAGGATCACTGGAGCCCAGCAGGTCGAGGCTGCGGTAGCCGGGAGCGGCCACTGCACTCCAGTCTGGGTGACAGAGTGAGATTCCAACTCAAAAAAAAAAGAAAAAAAAAAAAAAAGGCATATATACACAATAGAATATTATATAACCTTAAAAAAAGAACTGGAGTACATTATGCTAAGTGAAATAAGTCAGGCACAAAAAGATGAGTACTGTATGATCTCACTTATATATGGAAACTAAAAGGTTGATCTCATAGAAACAGAGAGCAGAAAGGTGATTACCAGAATCTGTGAATGAAGTGGGGTAGGGAAGAAGGTTAGAAAAAGAGAAGATGTTGATCAAAGGGTACATAGTTTCAATTAGACTGAAAAAATAAGTTTTCGTGATCTATTTCACTACATTGTGACCACAGTTAATAATGATGTATTGTCTACATCAAAATTGCTAAAAAAATAGATTTTTTTTTTTTGAGTCAGGGTTTCACTCTGTCACCCAGACTGGACTGCAGTGCATGATCATAATTCACCACAGCATCAAACTCCTGAGCTCAAGTGATCCCCCTCCCTCAGCCACTTGAGAAGTTAGGAATATAGGCATGTGCCACCATGCCAAGCAATTTATTTTCTTTCTTGTAGAGACGAGGTCTCACTATGTTGTCCAGGCTGGTCTCAAGCTTCTGAGCTCAAGTGATCCTCTCCTCTCACCTCAGTCTCCTAAATGCTGGGATTATAGACATGAGCCACCACACCTGGCTAAGAAAAGATTTTTAATGTTCTAACCACTAAAAAAGTTGGTATGATGATGGATGTGTTAATTAGCTTGACTGACTCTTTCTAGAATGTATACATAAATGAAAGCACCGCACTGTGTTCTATAAACGTATGCAATTATTTGTCAATTAAAAATAACATTTAAAAAAAATAAAAATATTAAATGAGGTTTGTAAAGCTTAAGCAGTTTAGCTTAACAGTTAAGGAATTTAGGCTTAGAAGTCAGACTTCCAAGGTTCAAATCCTGGCTCAACCAAGCATAAGCTGTGTCATCTTGAATAACAATTTTTCTGGGCTTCTTTTCCTTATCTGCAAAAATGGAGCTAACAATATTTACCTCGTGGAAGTTTAATGAGGATTAAAATAATAAATCATAATACATTTAGAACATGTCTGACATATGGCATATACTTGACATATATCAGCTACCACTACTGTTATTATCATTATTAAGTTGCTCAATATACAATTTATGGCGTATGATGGGAAACAAAATTAAGCATATGTGTATATATACATCAGAAGGAGATGTGCTAACTGGACACTAAGTTTTGATTACAGATCTACAATCACCCATTAACTATGGGATAAGAGATTTCTGATGGTCTTCCACCTAGGCGCAGGGAAAAAAAAAGACAATTTCCACATCATTTTTGACCCAATATTTACCTCTCAGTAGGACATTCTAAGTTCCAAGCCATCCTAATTTACTAAGGCCACAACTCCTCTGTTGAGCATATTTATAGAAATGATAGAAACTGTTTATCACACAGAGCCAGAAAGGGTAATTCCCTGGAGAGAGGGCACTCCCTCCGCTAGGACGCTGCCAACAGGGAGTGAGGAGAAGCTGCTTTTCCCTTAAGAAAGACTGAATAGGCAGTCCTGGACACCCTGGCTTAAACTAAAGCTGGATTGACCCACTTTGCCCATTAACCACTTAGATTAATGTAGCAGTGTCATCAGGCTAATGTGATGGAGGATTAAAGAGAGTCTAGGCTCTCAACTTATTTTGCATTTGACTAAAAAGCAGGTCAAGTCAGACAAAGCCCAAGTGGATTTTTTTTCCCTCTGTATGTGCAACTGTACAATCTACAAGAGGTTAATATTCAAAGCGTGATCACTGTGACTGAAAAAATTCGATCCCAAGCCAGGCTCGGTGGCTCAGCCTGAAATCCCGCGCTTTAGGAGGCTGAGGTGAGTGGATTGCCTGAGCCCATGGGTTCGAGACCCGCCTGGGCCACTTGGCGAGACCTCATCGCTACAATAAATCACAAATTAGCAGGGCGTGGTTGCGCGGATCTGTAGTTCCAGCTACTTGGAAGGCTGAGGCGGAAGGATCGCCGGAGCCCAGTAGGTGGAGACTGTGGTGGCCGGGAGCGGCCACTGCACTCCAGTCTCGGCGACAGAGCGAGACTCCAACTCAAAAAAAAAAGAAAAAAAGAAAAAATCCAATCCCAAAGTTCTCCAGGGTTGTTGCAGTAAAGTGCATTTAGGGTCTGTCAGCTGGGGCTTTGAAGCCGGGCCACCATTTACTGAAGTGTGTGACCCTGGGGGACACACTACTTAACCTGTCCTCGCTGCAGTTTTCTCATCTGAACAATGAGAAAAATGATGATGTCCACCTCCTATGGTTTTTGAAAGAACTTCAAAACTAACCTTGGTACCCAGCCTGGTACTGAGTAGGCTACTAGGAAAGTGTTATCAATTATCATCTGTTGACAGGATTTTGGCAAGGATGTAAGGAAGTAAGCTTTGCACATAGGGGACTGTCATTCACTCAAATCTACCCATCCCCTGAGGGGTAATGAGGGAGGCTCAGCTCCTAGGGCAGGAAAAGTACAGAAATGCTGGATTCTGGCCTCTGCCTGCCTGGTGTCCACAACTATTCCTGAGCCCCGCTGCCTGCATTTTCTCACTGGCCCTAAGATGGCTAACTCAGCAATTGTGAATTGTGAATAAGAAGCCATATAATAGAACTAGGAAATAGGAGACCAACCATATATAAAGATTCTCTGAGCTTGTAGATGGATTTACTATGCTTAACTTCCTGCTGGTCCCTCAAACCATATGGAGTACTAGCTGGGAATCTCCTCAGGACAGCCTGGTGTTGCCCACCTGTGTCAGAAAGCACTCAAGGCATCTCAGAACTTATTGTGATTATTGCCAAAACGACGGAGCTAGAGGAACCACTGCTGTGACAGAGTCTTCTCAACCCTTGTCTAGAGTAGGCTCTGAGGCTACCCTCTCCTTGGTGTGCTTGGGTGCAGACAAGGAGTGGCTGAGAAGGAAGATGCATAACTGGGTTCTCCATCATTTTAGCCTCCTGAATCATCTCCGTGGGCTTCCAGGGGCACAGCTGTAGTGGGCACTGGGCTCAGACAGAGCCTGGCATCTCCCCAGCACACTCTTGTGGATCATCTGTCAAAGAAAAAATTATTCAATGATACTTGTTAAATCACAGTCAGGAAGACTTTATTCAGGACCATTGTGATAGGTATAGGAATTGCTGCTATGGAGTGGGGGTGAGGGGAGTCAGGGGTTAGGGGGGCTGGGCTTAACTCTTAATATGGCATGGGTAAATGGGGGCTTATTGCTAAAGAGAAGGCTGGGGGTCAGTAGGTGGAAAATTATTAAGTGGAACGTCAAGGGTAAGGAGGATTCTGGTTAAACTAACAGAATTCTTGCTGAGCAAGGCCCAGGTGACCAGACATCACCTAGGGGACGATGAAAAAATGAGGAACCCAATCACATGTTGAGGGTGATCAGATATCTAGGGTGGGGTCTTATTGCTAAAATGACTTAAAAGGGCTCTTTGTTAAGAATGGGTTTTACAAGGAAGTGCAGATGGGTCCAGGAGAAGGGTCTGGAGCCTGACTAAAGTTTGGCCAAGCAAAGAATCTTGGTCACACCAAGTAAGGAACACAGCACGGCCTGAGAAGTGTGTGGACAGCTTTTGGCATGGCCTGAGAAGTGTGTGGACAGACAGAACCTTCTAGGCAGTTACTGGCAGCCACTCTTCCCCCACCAACACTAGGTCCCAGACCACAGTCCCTTCCATTTGCGTCCTGGGCACACCTTCCTCTCCCCCGCCCCTTCTCTCATCACACTTTTTTGCCCTCATAGAAAAAAGGATGAGGATGTGGCCGAGGGTGAGACCATCTCTCTTGGGCTCTGTGTGCCCATCCCACCCCAGCAGCCAATCCAGCCCCAGGCTGGCCTGTAAAAGGAGCACATTATGCAGGTTAATTGAGCTGCTCATTATGAAAGCCAGTTTTTGAAACATAGTCATAGCTAATAATTACATAGTACTTTGGAGCTTGCAAGGAAACTTTCACATGCATTATCTGATTTAATCCCTCGCAACAAGCCTTTGAGGTAGGTATTGTAATCCCCAATTTACTAATGAAGAAGCAGAGTCTGAAAGAGAGAGGGTGACTTGCTTGGAGTTGGGTCATCAAGTTGGGACTTGGAGTCAGGTCTCCTGAAGCGTCTCCTTCCATTCATCAAGATCCTCGCCCTCTCAACCCTCCTTTGTTTCTTCGTTGTGTGATTAAGAACAGGTAGAGCTACACACCTGTCCTCTCTTTAAACAGATACCTGTATTTTGGTTCTCTTGTCCGTAGATTAGGATCTTAATAGTAGGTATTTCAGTGCTAAGCAGATCACTGCCGATCATTATTGTTCAAATACAAGTCTGATTTCAAAACAATAAAGCTCTTTGGTTCACATATTCACGTTCTTAACTGCATTCTACGGTGCCTGGAAAACTACCAGTCATTATGACAGCTCTTCCCATCCAGTGCCCCTGGCCCGGCCTCCTCCTCCCATCTCTACCTCATGGGCAGGGATGGATCTGTTTTTGAAAAGCACAAGAACCTGGCACAAATCACTAATAGATGCTTGTGAGGCCAATGGGGTTAGACAGCATCTTCAGTCCAAGGCTAAGGAAGACACAGTGCTCGCAATCCATAAGAAGTGTCCCTTGGGACAAACCTAGGTGATACTAACCAGGCATGTATGCCTGCCAGTGAATACAGGGTGTGTCCCACAGAAAGCAGAAAAAATTCCACTTCTTCAATTACACCTAAGAGGTGAAGCAGGTTTGTCACTTCATTAAGGTCTGGGGATGACAAACACATTGAACTTCTAGGAATGCCAGTGGCCTCAAAGAGCTGGGCCACAGAGCAGGATTCCTGAGAAGCAGGAGGGTTTGGGAGCGTATTCCAGGCTTTCAACTTGTTTGAAGATATCTACAAGAAAGTTATGTGCCACCTCTGTGGCAGTCTGCTTCTATCCCTGGCTGCACATTAGAATCCCATAAGGTGCTTCCAACAAGTGTTAAATGCCTGGGCCCTGCTCCAGACCCACTGAACGGGAACTGGGTAGGAGGAGCTCCAACAAGGGAATCTTTTAGGTGATCCTAATGTGCAGCCAGGAAAGGAAAGCATTACTCTGGTATCTGTGGCCCTAGAACCTGTTATGCACCTTAGCCATTTATTCTGCTGATATTTGTGTGCACCCAAGTAGAGACACGGCATGGGTATAGAGGGCCACCATGGTGGGGGAAAAAGATGTTTGGCTAATCCAAGACTTACTATTTGAGTTTGGGCTAGAGAACTGAAGGTCACACTCAGCAAAGCTAGTGTGGGTTTATGCCCTGATGGTCTACAAATTGCAGAGAAAATAACAAAGAAAATGTAATCAAGCTTAAGGCAAAGATATCTGTCGCCCCTAAATACACACACTCTCTCACACACACATACCTCTGACAGTTATCAAATACTAATCTGGCTATCAATAAAACAAAAGGAGGTAAACTAAAGGAAACTAGAAGAAAAGTCTGTCTCTACTTGTGTGATAAAGATAAGCTAACAGATATGTCGAATTCTTTCATTGTTAGAAGCTAGATAAAGGCCAGTGTGGCAGTTGATGTTTGTAGTCCCAGCACTTTGGGAGGCCGAAGTGGGAGGATTGCTTGAGCCCAGGAGTTCAAGGCCAGCCTGGGAAACCTAGCGAGACTGTCTCTACAAAAATAAAAAAAAACAGTTGGGCATGGTGGCACATGCCTGTGTAGTCCCAGCTACGTGGGATACTGAGGCAGAAGGATCACCTGAGTCCAGAAGGTCGAGGAAATGGTGAGTTGTAACTGTGCCACTGCACTCCAGCCTAGGTGACAGACAAGACCCTGACTAAAAAAAAAAAAAAAAAAAGCTAGATAATATCACCCTAAGAAAGAAAAAAACAAACAGGTGAAAAATAACACTGGTATTAGTATGACCACCAGGCTGTTTGCCTCTTTCCTTGAGGCAGGATGGATAAGGAATTTCCAGCCTCAGGCTAGAGATAGCCTTGGCTCCAGCCTTTCCTCTCCAGGAAACAGAGGGCAGCTGAGAAGGTGAGCCCACCACTTGCTGAGCCCATTTCTCACTGGGGAATGGCTGTCCTAGGACTTTGGAAAAACAGTTTATCACTGAGCATCCTAAGTCTTGCAAGGATTCTTAAACTCTGCTGCTAGAAGCAGACTATTAAAAACATACGGGGCAGGGCACACAACATTAGTAAGGGTACATGATCCCATTCCAGGCGATGTGAGGTCCAATGGGAGGCTCAAACTTCACCTGTACATCCTAGACCACTTACGTGTCCAATCCTGACTTGTACTCTACAGCTTTGAAAGAAAAAAACAAACAAACAAAAAAAACACCACAACTAAAAAAAAATCCCAAACAACAAAACAAAACAAAACAAGACTTCAAGCCTAAAGGACTAGGAAATTAAAATGAACCAGAGAAATTCTAAAAAGCCCTATAATTCTGATGTTATCCAGTACCAAATGTGACCCTAATTTCTGCCGCTGCTTCCTTTCCTCTGGTGATACCCCTACTCCCACAGTCTAGCAATTGAACTTGTTGTTTGAATGGGTAAATTACACAACAATAAAAAGGAAGATTATTGAAATGGGCGTAACCTAGCTCACTACAATCAAACAGATGCCAGGACATTTATGCAAAACAGATGAGGGAAGTTAACATACTTCAGAGAGGAGCTGGGGCAGGCCAAAACTGGAAAGAGCAAGGGAAACATTCGGCCCAACCCCCTTCTCCCGCTCCATTGGGAATGACTTCCTTGCTTAGCTACAGAACTCTGCAACTAACATTTTCTGAACTCCAATGGAGATTTGTTTCTTTTTTTTTTTTGAGTTGGAATCTCACTCGGTCGCCCAGACTGGAGTGCAGTGGCCGCTCCCGGCCACCGGGCTCCGGCGATCCTTCTGCCTCAGCCTTCCAAGTAGCTGGAACTACAGGCGCGCGCTACCACACCCGGCTAATTTTTTTGATTTATTGTAAAGATGAGGTCTCGCCAAGTTGCCCAGGCGGGTCTCGAACCCGCGGGCTCAGGCAATCCACTCACCTCAGCCTCCCAAGGCGCGGGATTACAGGCTGAGCCATCGAGCCCAGCTAAGATTTGTTTCTTTTGGAAAAACAAATTTGCTGGCTCGGTGCGATGGCTTAAGCCTGTAATCCCAGCTCTTTGGGAGGCCGAGGCAAGAGGACTGCCTGAACTCAGGGATTCGAGATCAGTCTAGGCAACTTGGTGGGACCATCTCTACAATAAATCAAAAGATAAGCCGGCAATGGACTGGGAAATTGAGACGTCGCATCTGCCTGAGCTTTTCCACGAAGCCTAGGTCCAGCCTTTGAGAATTCACAAACCAAAAATGTCACAACAGAATCTTTACAAACAGAAGAATCAAGATTTCTAGGAAGATTATGTTTCTCTCTCCTGGCTCCAAAACAAAACTCACATATCAGTCTAGGAAATAAGGATGCCCCTTAAAAAGGGTAACACAGAGAGTGCTGTTTTTGAGTGCCTGATAAACCAACAAACATCTGCAGCTAAATTCAAAAACACTGAGTTGGAGGGGTGAATGAGTTCGGGGGAGATAAATAGGCAGAGCAGAGGATTTTAGAGCAGTGAAAATACTCTTGTATGATTCTATAATGCAGGACATATGTCACTATTCATTTGTCCAAACCCATGGGATGTACAACCCCAATGTGAACTATAGACTTTGGGTGACAAGGATGTATCAATGTAGGTTTATCAGTTGTAACAAATGTAGCTCTTGGGTCAGAAATATTGGTAATGAGGCAGGTTATGCATGTATGGGGGCAGAGGATATATAAGAAATCTCTGAGCCAGGCATGGCAGTGCAAGCCTGTATTCCCAGCTATTCAGATGGCTAAGCGGGGAGGATCACTTGAGCCCAGGAGTTTGAGGCTGTAGTATGTGATGATTGCAGTCACAGCATTACAGCATGGGCAACATAGTGAGGTCTCTCTCCAAAAAAAAAACCCCAAAATTTTAATAAAACTAAAATAAAATCTCTGTACGTTCCCCTCAATATTGTTGTGAACCTAAAGCTGTTCTAAAAAATAAAATGCAGTTTTAAAAAAATGAAAAATCACTGATATCTGACAAAGATTCTCGTCCCAATCAAACTCTACTCAGGCTCCCATGAACTATTCAACTAGGCTTCAACATTTATAAACTGTTTGTTTCTCTGCATTGTCCAGTTTTAGCAAGAATCCTACCGAATTGGTTTAGCTCTCCTCCATAGCTGATATCTGATTAGGTTCCTCATCCCTCACCACTCCATAGGTGATGATGTCTCCTCTCCCTGGTCTGTCTTCAACAAGAATCCCGATAGGTCAGTTTAGCCAGAATCCCCCTTACCCATGATGTTTCTTCCTGGTAATTTCCATCTACTAACAGCCCCCCACCCCCAACTCCTTGGCTATAAATTTCCACTTGTCCACACTGTATTCAGAATTGAGCCCAATTCTTTACTAAGGTTTCTTCTCCCTCATTGCACTAGACCTGAATAAAGTCTGTTTTTACTGCTTTAACTACCTTGGCTCTGGTGTTCTTTGATGGATCCCATCTTTCCTCGGGTTCTTTTCTACGAAAGATCATTTTCTCCTCTGGGGAAGAACAGGCTCTCACACCCTTAACCTAGGCCAATACCATAGATATTATTCTCGTCATGTCATCTCTTGGAGCTGAGGCTTCTGCCTGGCATACAGGGAGCATGTGCAGCTTTGCAGGTCTTAAAACCCCCAGGGGCCTCCCACAAGCACTCAAGAAAGAAGAAAAACTCTTCCAACTCAGGTAAAACTGAGATTGTCAAAGTTAGCATGCCTTAACCAAATACATAAAAAATTTTTTAAAAGGTTCTTATTTTATAAAAGAATGGCTTTGCGTTATTGGGGGGGGGAGTCTGACTGTTCTGCATCCTCCAGTTGTTGAATGGGGGCTGCCCAAGCCTCTCCTTCAGTTTCCCCTCCTTGGTGCAGAAGCCTCAGCTCCCACTTCTATCTATTCTCTGGGGCAGTTCGAGAATAAGGAAAATGAAGACCCAAGAATTGGGAAGAGCGATGGAAGCTAGGGGCTTTACTTCAGGCTCAGCATTCCCTGAATCAGTGGTTCAATCTCCTCGTCACAGGAAAATCAATAAAAACCACTCCACTGGCCAACCTGAAAGGGCAGCCAAGAGAGCTGCAGACTTTCAGGTCAGTTGGGAATGGAGGACGGGAGAGGACATCTCCAAAAAGCAAACTTCAAAGCTGTCAGGCAAGTCTTAGAGGTGAAAGACACTGGCAGTTTTTAGGGGAAGCCATTTGAAACGCTAGGCCAAGGCATCAAAGAATTTTCAAAAGAATATTCAGAGAGAAGAGAAAGAGTAGGCTTCAGGGTCATTACAGTCATAATCACGGGATTTTCTGTAGCAACAAAAGTGGGCTAAACTACTATCATCTCTGAAGACCAATCTACCAATGCTAAATATTCACTCCCCCCCCCAAAAAAAAACTCCTTGGTTTCTTTCTACCTTATGACTTCATAAATCACAGGAAACCTCAGGGGTGAAAAAGACAAAGCTTACAGTGTCGCTTCTCCTCTTTCTTCTTCTGCAGAAAGATAAGACATCCAGCTAGGGATGAGAAAAGGAAGTTTTCCTAGGAAACTTAACACAGTCATGGGGACAATGACAGAGGAGAGCTGTAACTTGAACTGTAAGTTGTGATTCTGGGAAGTTTTTTCTTTAAAGCAGCTTTCTTCCTAGGGAGTTCAGTCTGGCGGGAGGTGGCTGGGAGAGAGATGTGTATCAGCCCAGCCACCCTTATCTGGAGCCTCCTTCCTTTCTAAGGAAGCCTCAAAGCCCTCCGTCCTGAGCTCCCCCTTCAAAGGGCCACATCTCCATAAATAATTATCTCCATTTGGGGGAGATGTTTGCATATCAAAGAACTCCTCTGGGATGGTTTAAAACTATTTAACATGAAATTGTAAATAGTTTGCTGCTCTCAGTTTCAGGGTCTTGCAGCTGGATCAGTGGGGCTACCGGAAGTGATGTCATTATTCATTAAAAAGTTTACTGAGCCTTTTTTCTTTTCTTTCTTTCTTTTTTTAAGGTAATGGGTAGGAAAGAAGAAAAATAACAAAGGATAGACTCCCCAATCCTCCCCCTTCTCTTCCAGCCCTCTCTCCTTTCTCCACTGCAGCTCCCAACCCCCACCGCAAGGATTTGGCCTCCATTGTCCTAGAATTTCAATACTGCTCAGAAAATGAAAAGCTTCTGAATGCCATAAGGGGGTGGGGCGCAAAAGAGCATCTCCCGGCTCTGGGTCAACTGGAGCTCCCTTTCATTTGGGCAGAATCCTCGGTTATAGGCCCTGCTTCACAAAGACCACAAGTTCCTGTTCCTGGAAGGGGCTGGGATGGGGGGAGGAGGGAGAGTTTCAATTAAAAGCTAATAGTCTTTTGTGGATGAGCTCTCCGGGGTATTGCTCCTGTTTATTGGCCCTCACTGTGTGCGGGACAAATCATGTGAAATCAGAGTGATCCTGTGTCCTGTTTCCTGGAAAAAACAAGAAAAAAAATAAAAACCTCGAACATTGAAAAAAACTACAAAGAAAAAAAGTGTTTTCTGGGAGGCAGACTTTTTAGAAAGTAAAACCAGTCCTGCCAATGGGCAGGGGTGGGGCGGGGCCAAGTCCCCGGAAAGAAGGGGAGTCGGGCACCAGGACCCAACCAGATTGGAGGTGGTTCTGCTCTTTCCTGCATGGCAGATTCTTCTCGGCACACACTGGGCCGGTTTTGTCTCTGATAAGTTCTGGCTTCCCTGTCTGTACCAAGCTTCTTTTCTCTGGGATGGTAGGAGCGCTAGCCCTGTGTGGGTTACTTTCCTGGCAACAAAGGGCCAGTTACTCGGCAGGCAGTGTGCAATGGCTGGTGTTTTTCACATGTTTCTGTACATCCTCTCCCAACTCCCTGCTTCAATCCCCAAAAAGCAGCCTCCCCTTTTGCCTTGGTAACACAGCATCAATGTTTGTAAACAGGCCTTCACCCAAGAGCTTCTGAAACACTCAGCAACAACAGTCAACAAAGAGTTGATGAAAATCATTAACCCCCTACCCCAACATACACACAGGGAAACTGGAAGAAAACAAACAGAACAAGCGGAGGGGGCTGCCCAACACTCCAGTGAAAGTAGCATGGACATATGAAACCCTGGGTTCCGGTGAGTGCCCTGCCACAGGTAAGAAAGAGATAAAGAAAGAGGTTAACAACTTGAACTGTAAGTTGTAATTCTGGGAAGTTTCTTCTTTAAAGCAGCTTTCTTCCCAGGGAAGAACCTCAAGTTAAGAGGCTCTCAAATCTTTGGGGCCAGTTCTGCATGTATAAAAAAATTGATGGACTGGTTTTGAAGAGTGTTCCTAAGCTCCAAAATTCTGTAAAATGACTCTTACAATCAGTATCTCTCCCACTATCACTCTTCCCTTCCCACCTCCTCCTACAGCCAGTAGTCAGTTGACGCAAGTTGGTGGACTTTAAGTAGAACCTCTATAAATACTTGATGATTGAATATGTACAAAAAACACTTCAGGGGCATTGATACAGCCACCCCCCAGGAAACAGACACTCCCCAGGAAGTGTAACTCAGATGAAGTTCAATGTCATATGAACCCTAAAACAAGTGTCTCCCAACCCCCGGCTCCAGGCCAGTACTGGTACTTGTCCACAGCCTGTTAGGAACCAGACTACACAGCAAGACAGAGCGGCAGGCAAGGGGGGCTCCACATTCTGCCACATCAGTGGTGCCATTAGATTTTCATAGGAGTGTGAACCCTATTGTGAACTGCATATGCAAGTGATCTAGGTTGTGTGCTTATTATGAGAATCTAGTACCTGATGATCCCACTCTCTGGTCCATGGAAAAATTGTCTTTCACAAAACCAGTCCCCGGTGCCAAAAAGGTTGGGGACCGCTGCCCAAAATGAGGCATCCACTTGTGAGATAGCCTGGTGAGTCAAACAGAAAGTGGAGTTCAAGGTCAGGCTACGTGGCCTCAGCAAGTTGCACAACATCTCGGTGCTGTCTTTCCTATTCTGTAAAAGGACATTTGTCCTGCTGCTTTTACAAAGTCTGTTTTTAAGATTTAGAATCAACTGCAGTGTGTAGGTGAATAAGCTCTGAAGTAGCAAAACCCCACCTAAGGGTAAGGTGGAATGAATCCTACTCATATACCCTCTTTATATCTCAGTTGGCACATGGGTCTAGATGAAAGAAATATCGTTAGGGAAAAAGAGACACAAAGTTGATTTCTAGATTCAAAGGCTCATGTAAAAAGAAATATTTAAAAGAGTTTTGATTTCCTGTAATCTTTCACTTGTGCTATATAGGGATCCTATTTTGTGTACCCTCCTTAATCTCCCCATAGGGTGTTGGACACAAAGGAAAACTGAACTCCTCTTCTTGGGTTAAAATGACTAAAAGAATAGGGTGATCAACCAAAGAGGATTAGAAAATGAGGCAGCTTTTAATACAAGCACAACCTACTTTTGAGGATTCTTGCTTTTTTTTTTTTTTTTTTTTTAACATGGCAGAGAATGAGGCAGACATGGAACGAAACAGCCCCAGTTTAGGGGACAAGGTCCATCTGAGGCTGGCGAAAACAGAAGTCTTGATATAATCGGTTACCTTTACCATCTCCTGATTATGGAGCCAGAGTTTGGGACGGGAGAAATCCCAGTCAACTCTTGTCTTAAGTCTGAAATAATGGCTGCACCCCATTCTGTTTTCAACAAACAGAAGCCCATTTCATGGTTATCAATTGAACAGCATGAAATAAATTAGGTCAATAAAAAAATTTTAAGATATAAGCTTGAGTTAAACTAAAATGAAGGGAAATGAGTGCAAATAAACTTCCTTTATCACAAGCTTTAAATAGCTTAAGAACATCTTAGAAAAGAAAAGCACTTTCTAACCAGAGAGAACATCCAGGGAGTGTAAAACTTGGAGATGCTGCTGACAAAGAAAAAGCTGCTGTTTCTTATCTTGTCCTCCTCTTTGTCAGTACTTCTTCCTGGTGGGTCTGTCCATGTGGTTGAAGCTGATCAAGAGGCTTCTCAAGAAAATAAATGTCACAACAATGCCAATGAAAACTCTAACTGGACATCCATCAATTAAAATCCTCTCTTCCAGCTAGACACAGTGGCTCAAGCCTGTAATCCCAGCACTTTGGGAGGCTGAGGTGAGAGGACTGCCTGAGCCCATAGGTTTGAGACCAGCCCAGGCAACTTGGCGAGACCTTGTCTCTACAATAAATCAAAAAATTAGCTGGGTGTGGTGGTTCGTGCCTGTAGTTCCAGTTACTTGGAAGGCTGAGGTGGAAGGATAGCCTGAGCCCAGCAGGTTGAGGCTGCGGGGGCCATGAGCCTGCCACTGTATTCCAGCCTGGGCAACAGAGTGCTACTCCTACTCAAAAAAAAAAAACAACAAAAATCCCGTCTTCCCCAACTTTTTTTGAATTCTCAGTGATTGAAGTCTAGACACTTCTCGGAGTCAATTACAGTGGAGAAAAGTAAGTACAACTTTCCAGAATTTCCATCTTTTTTCGTCATCTTTTCATGGTCAACCATTTAGTCTAAAAACTCAAAACACTTGTAATAGGTAATCCATACAGCATCCAACTTGCCTTGTGTATTTCATGTCCAAAGATATGAGAGGGAAGTGTTGGAGGCTGAATCTCTCCACAAACGTTCTGCATTATTTGAGTGGATTCCATCATTATACGTTACATTCTATGACAACTATTTGGTAGGTGATGTTGCCTGATTGTTGAGTCTCAAAATTTCCAGCAGCTCTTCTGTGATTTGGACAAAGTGTTTCCATCTCTATCTCCTGCTTCCCACCCCTGGGGAATAAAACCATAAGCACCAAGGAGAAAGTGAAATAACTAAGTGATTTGTGAGAGAGTTGCTAAGAATTACAAAGGAGATTAGCCTTTTACCCTTCAGTGGCCCAGTGAAAAACTAACCCTGTGTCTATATGTAAGCCTGAGGACGATTTCTAAGAGCAAAATGTTTACTTGACTCTTACTGTTTTCCATGTTTTGTCCTGTATTTGGACTGTGTTACAGATTTTACCTACACAAAAGTGTAAGAAAAACAGTAAAATACCAGGCATAGAAAGCATTTGAAAATATTTGTTGAATGAACAAGTAAATGAATGAAAGAAAAGGAATCGACTAGCAAGGCTTAAAGCTAATGACTGGAGGTCATGGTATAAATATATCAAGAGAATTGGGGTGAACCTGGAATAATAAATTACCATGTGGGCCAGGCTTGAGAATGGTGATGATCTCAGCATTCAAAGATGATACATTTATGTCTCATCATACCCATTACATTAAGTGACACAATTACATTAAGAGGCCATACACATAAAGAGGGTCTTGAACTTAAATGCTAAGCAAAAGCAGTGAACAAGTGTGGCATAAGATCAGAGTTTCTTATTTTACATGTGGGACACAGCACATTTCCCCATTAAACTTTGGATGCTTTACCTCGGGTACCTGCTAATAAATCTCTGTCCAAACTAATAAATGGTTACAGTTAATAGCAATGAGAAAAATGGCTCTAATTAGATTTATATTCTTATTTTACTTATTGTATTGCTTTAACGATTACTGAAATTAGTTTGCATTCCAGGCATCCATCAAGTGATGGTGGGTTGAGATACCCCAAATGTCTCCTAGGTAGCAGCAAGAGGAAAACAGACTAGAATTTAAACTTCATATTTACCATGGATGAAGGAGTCAGTGATGTGACCATTATGTATCGTTTATGAGGGTGATTCTTGCCCTCCAGGGACTTACCGTTTACGCTGAGAGAAATTCCACACACAAGTTTACCAAGAGATATATTTTTGGCTTAAAAATGAGAAATGTGGAGGAGGGAAGTACTCAGAAGTTGTATTCCTTGAATCACTGAAGCTTTCTTGAAATTGTCCCAAAGGGTAGGTGGAAGTGAAGAAGTCAGGAACAAAAGATGCACCAGGCCGGGCTGGGTGGCGCAGCCGGTAATCCCAGCGCTTTGGGAGGCTAAGGTGAGTGGATTGCCTGAGCCCGCGGGTTCGAGACCCGCCTGGGCAACTTGGCGAGACCTCATCTCTACAATAAATTAAAAAAATTAGCCGGGCGTGGTAGCGCGCGCCTGTAGTTCCAGCTACTTGGAAGGCTGAGGTGGAAAGGATCGCTGGAGTCCAGCAGGTCAAGGCTGTGGTGGCCGGGAGCGGCCACTGCACTCCAGTCTGGGTGACAGAGTGAGACTCCAACTCAAAAAAAAAAAAAAAAGATACACCAAGTTCCTTACATATGAACAAGTTCCATTCCAAGAGCAAGTTCATAAGTCCAATATGTTCGTGAGTTCAACAAAGTTAGCCTATGTATGCAACTAACACTTTGGCTGTATAGTATTGTTCTATAATAGGTATATAATTCTTTTCACACAAATAATACATAAGAAACAAACACAAACATTGTACTCTATATAGTACTGTACTGTAAAGTACACAGAAGCACAACCACTTGTAGAAGATGCGTGCACGTGACAATGTACACCAGACACGTGAACTAACTTATGTGATTGGATATGTATCCACATTCACATTCACGTCTTTGAATGTTCACAACTTGAAGGTTCACTATCGGGAACTAACTGTATCTCTATTTAGGATCATGCATAAATCCTACTTGGTGAGACAGCACTCAGGGCCTTTGGCTTAGACTGAAGATTTGTTTGTTTGTGTGTTTTTGAGAAATGGAGAGAAATAAGCTTAGATAAACAGATTGGAAAATAGTCAGGGGCTGCTCTGGATAAGAGTCATTATTTTACCTTTTCAAAACAATGTTATCCTTCATCAAAAAAGGCTGAATCAACCACTTCCTCCACCACTTCTGGTAGGGGCTCTACCTGTATCAGTGGCCATGGCCCCAGGAAATCCTTTTCATGCAAACCTCTGCTCAATACCAAGAACAGTCATGTTTCCTTTCAAGCAGCTTGTTTTTGTGATTGGTGTAACTGAGGTTTACATTCTTGTAAAGGCTGCAAGAAAGCTGTGGATCACGTGCACAGTCATTTGAGGCACATTTCTTAGGCCAGTTCCTAGCTCCATCTTATATTCTCACTATTGGTTTTCTTCTTTCATGCTAATATTTTATGTTTTTGATCTTGATGTATCATTTAAAAAAAAAACCCTTACGTACTTTTAAAGTAAGGTTTAGTAATTTTTTTATCTAAAAATAAATGAAATTATATAGCTGTGAATGTGAAGGGGAAGTGGGAATGAAAAAGAAGGGGCAACTAATTCAAAACATTTTGCTGCTCAGGAGACTGAGGTGGGAGAATTGCTTGAGGGTGCGAGTTCGACACCAGCCTGGGCAACATAGCGAGACCCTGTCTCTAAAAATAAATACATAAATAAACAAACATTTTGAAGAAAAAAACATAGAAAAGCAGGTATCAGGTTAGATATGGGGAACCCTCAATGTTTAAGCAAAGTTGATTGAGGGCATGGCACTGATGTGTTCTCAATTCAGCCACAGAAGTAAGCAATATCCCAGGAAGTTTTAGGGGTTGGAAAAAGCAACGAAAATTAAATGCAACGAAAATTAAATCCAAGAAATGTTATAAACAAATGAGGGTTTAGCTTCTTGTGTCAATGTGTACAAATAGATAAAAATTGAGAGACCTAGATTCTAAGCTGGAAAAAGGTCCCTGGGTCCAGAAAGGGCAATTCCTGGCAGATGGGTCAGCTCAGGTTGGGAGTGGGGATGGAGGGGGCATGGAGAATAATTGCTGCCTCCCTCTGAAATGCTCAGTGGTGTTCTTCATATTCTGACAAAACCAAATAAAGACCTTAAGCTGCTACTTTCCCAAATGAATCCAATTCCAAGTCCCTGGCTGGGAACACAGGGCACTAAGCCCATAAGCAAACACCACCTAAAGGCGAGAATAAGAGCTGTGTCTACTGCCCCATTAGCACGTTTTGGAAATTAATCAAGTTCAACCCTCTCCAAAAACAAATGTTTTCCTGGGTTTGCTAAACACACTTGTCACTTGGAGGCAGTCAGGGCTACCAGTTAACACACTCAGGAATGGAATCAACCGACTCTGTGAAGTGCCTTAAAGCTAGTAGGATCATCAAACTCCTTATACCCAGATGAAGATATCTCAATGAACCTGGAATTGGAAGAGCTTTCTTTATGAGACAAATATAATGCCTATCCAAGGAAAGACCTTCTTTCCCAGGCCTCTCTTCCCTCTGAAAATAGATGGTTCTCCACTTGTTCAGAAACGGGGTTTATTAAATATCACAACAGGGCCATTGCCTTGCTAGTCTCTGGGTGTGGCCATATTCTCTTTGAGCTATGTTCGTTGCCATGTTTCCTAGCTTCGGCCCCCTCCTCCACCTTGGGGAGGTGAATCTTCTCTCTCCCTTCTCTTTCTGTCTCTAATTTACTTTTAAATAAATTATATTTTTAAATCTAAAAAAAAAAAAATCACAACAACATACTGACTGCAAAAAATGGTATCCAAATCCCACAGTGCAGCACCCATGAAGCAGAGCTCTTAAGCTTTTAAGGATTGCCAAGAATCTGAGAAAAGGGACAGACCCTCTGTGCAAACAAAATGCAGATGTATGACATATACAGAACTTCAGGGGATTCACAGTCCCCAGACCTATCCTTGGGCCCAGGTTAAGAGCCTGGCACGGCCCGATAGCTATTCACTAGTCACTGGTCAAAAGCCTGGTTGAAATGGTCTGTGTTAGGAGTCGGCAAACAGGGCAGAGAGGACATGGATTCTTTCAGGTTTTCTAGATTCTGCCCACCCGGGAGGTTAGCATCACACTTAAGTCCCGTGAGCTTTGCTCACTATCTAAATGCTTTGCCTGAACTATCTCACATGGGTTATGCCTTTATTTTTTATTAAGCATTGAAATGATGAGCAGGCACAATAACAGGTCGACATAGTTTTGTAAAATCTCAAAGAGGCTGTCCAGTAAGCTTGCCTACGGTAAAGAATAAATAGGTTTCCTTTTTATCAGAAGATGGCCTCTTTCTGCCTTGGCCACGATGATGTCAACTCTTATAAGACCTGAAGAGTGCTGTATCCACAACAAAGGACTGGACAACCTGGGATCTCGCTGACTCAATGTGACAATCTTTTCAGGGGGCTGTTTCCTTCATTATACAGATGAAAAGAGTGAGGCTGGAGGATAGACTGAGCAGTCCAAAATCAAATACTGAGCAATGGCAAAGCAAAAACTCAGAACCCAGATTGTTAAATCTCATGCTCATCCCACTTCTCTACATTTCTAAGAATCTCCAAGATCACAATGCTCAAATATAGTAACCACCCCATCCCTGATTCACCTATAATCATCCACCCCCTTTCTACAGAAGTTTCTACCTTCCTTCCCTCTGTCTGACAATCAAAAATAAAAAGGGTTGGTTTTGGTTTTAAACTAATTTTTTTTTTGGAATTATATAGGTTATAAATGATCATGAAATAAACAGCACTTTGGATATACATACATAAGAAAGTGTGCTTGTGTGTGAAAGAGAGATTAATTTACAAAGTGGAAGCTACATTTCTCACTGGTTCTCTGCACTTCTGCCCTAATGCCTTTATTTTAGGAGTTGATTTTTCACTGAATTCCACTGAGACAAATGATTGCAAAATTGAAAATAACCAGACCGGCCTTCCCAAACCATAGTGCTCATTCCTCTGTCCCAGTTCTCATTCTGTTTTGCAACTTTAGTCCATATTTTTAATTTTTTAATTTTTATTTTTGAGTTGGAGTCTCACTCTTTGTTGCCCGGGCTGGAGTGCAGTGGCATGCTCACGGTCACCACAGCCTCAACCTGCTGGGCTTAGGAGATCCTTCCGCGTCAGCCTTCCAAGTAGCTGGAACTACAGACGCACGCCACCACTACCCGGCTAGATTTTTGTGATTTATTGTAGAGACAAGGTTTCACCAAGTTGCCCAGGCTGGTCTTGAACCCCCGGGCTCAGGCAATCCTCTCGCCTCCACCTCCCAAAGTGCTGGGATTACAGACTGAGCCACCGCACCCGACCAGCCCATATTTTTTCAACTGTGTCAGTGTCCTACAGAAGGAAAACACCACTTGCCCCAAATCCTGGAACCAATAGTACAGGCCAGAACTGCTTGACGCAGCTCACCCAAAAGGCTCTCTACTGGTAATAGAAATCCAGCTGGAATAAACGAAAGAAGTGGAATTTCACAGCATATGTTACAGGTACTTTCGGCAGATAAACTGACCCGAGGCTATCCCTTCTGCTCTCCCCCTTCCCTTTAAATAATTCAAGCGTGTAGAAGGAAGAGAGAGACGCTTCTAAATGTTCAGGGGCCAGAAGTCAAGCTCAATCCATCTTTAGAAGAGGGGAGATACGTGAAGCTGTGCCAGGCTGAACAGGCCTCTCCAACCAAGAGACAAACAGGCTAATAAATTAGCACTGCTAAACCACTGAGCCGAGGAGCAAGAATCAATCCAATAGGCTGCCTCCTCTTCTAGCTCATTAACTATTTGAGATTGCCATCATATGGGGAGTAGCCTCTCAGCTGGAAATTAAATTAGCCTAGCTATAAACCCGAATGTAGACTGGAGAGCGTCTGATGAGCCAGCAATTCTAGAGGAAGAAACTCTACCGCCAACTGCTTGCCCAACCAAACTCCATCCTCCGGTCCTCCAAGCTGGCCCTCCTTTGCAATTTCTCTTCTGAACAACAACAAAAGGAGCAAGACATTCTCACTTTGATGTTCAGATAAAGCACAGTAAACCAAGGTTGCACACATCCACCCCAGCATCCCTGAAAACGGTCTGTGCAGAGGGCTGGGTGCAGTAAGCAGGACAGCAGGCACCAATTGCATGCTCAGAACAGGTGTGCGCCTGTGGAGCCACCTCTTAATGACCAGGTTTGGCATTTTGTCACCGGCAGCCTGGCCCTGCTCCACTGCGAAGAATGCTAAGTGGCTACGGGGCTGTTTCTGTCGAAGGTCCAAAGAGCTGAGAAGTGGAATTTCTAATTACAAGGCTTTACCCTAATGAAAGGCTCCATCTAGACAAGCAAAAGGCAACCAGCTTCGAGGACGTGGATCCTGTAATACATCCTGAGAGGATCTCCAACGTTTGCCCTTTTTTTCTGGGTGGCATCTTTGCCGACCACCAACAAAAGCAATTCTTGTTTCATGCAATTCAACGGCATCTTGTCATTCCCACTTCCAAGTTGAGATACTTGAAGAGGCAGAAAAAACCACCACAGAGCCGGGCTCGGTGGCTCAGCCTGTAATCCCGTGCCTTTGGGAGACTGAGGTGAGTGGATTGCCTGAGCCCGCGGGTTCGAGACCCGCCA
>NW_007239235.1:698394-705569 GCF_000164805.1 Carlito syrichta
AAAAAAAAAAAAAAAAAACCACCACAGGATGTTGTGTACTAGTTACCCTTTGATGTCGTGATGTTTAAGGCTTACTTACAAATGACCTCGATCCCTTTCATGCCTTCCTACCTCGTTCTCACTCTCCTCTATTGGTCCTTCCCTGTGCCTGCCATATGTTTCCATGGACCCTTCCTTGTCTTTTCACATGCATTCATTCCTTCTGCCAAGAAGATTCCCCTTCCCAACTTGTTCTACACATGAACTCCTATTCACCCATCAAAACCTCATTCTGGTGTCACCTCCTCTCTGAAGCCTTCCCACAGCAAGCCCTTCCCAACTTAGATGGATTGAATCACTCCTCCCTCTGCAAGATGGCCGTATCTCTAACTACTTCTGTTTTTGTATATATCGTGCCATACTATATTTTGCTGTCTCACCCCTCATTTCCACCCTTCACTCTCACTCTCTACAGTCAGTCTCCACCAAGCAGAGTTTTTCTAAAGTGTAGGAATTTTCTGAGATGTCCTGTCTCTTCCACTCACAGAGCCCCCCTACTGGCATCTCACACTAAGACCTGCCTCTCTGTCCCTCTCCGACGCCTCCTCTTCTTTCTACCTTTTCGCGCTGGCCACAGTGTCTTCTCACTGGGATAGGCTCCCAACCCCTAGCCACCTAGATATATCTTCCTATCATTCCATCTCTACTCAAGCACCTCTTTTAAATGGCCCTCCTGATCTCCTGTCAAAAATCGTCCTTTTCTCCCATCACCCTCTTCCCTGTAACTCTCTTTCCCCTCACTTTCAGTGCCGTTATATTTTTCTTGTTCTACTTGTTTTATTTCTGTACTGCCCCTCTCTCTATTGGACTGTAAGCTACATGAGGGCAGGAACAGTGCTGGCAGCGTCCCTCCCCCTGGAAGTCCCAGAGCCTGTTGGGAAGTCCTCTCCCCATAGCCTGGCGACACCAGCTTCTGATCGCACTGTTCCCCTCACCCTTTTAGGCTTAGGATGATAAAAACAGAGCCTCCTCACTAGAGCCCAGGGATGTGCAGTCCTTGTAAGCCCTCGCCTCAGCACCTTGGCAAGTAGCCCCTGTATCACACTCCAGTTACCCAGTGGGAGGACGCGATGCCTTGCCTGCCAGGCCCCTGATGTAAGATGCACCAGAGCTCATAAAATAGGAACTCAATACTATTAATGAAAAGAATACATTTTTGAATCCCAGAGCCTGCCATAGAGTAGATGCTCAATAAATTATGAAATCAATATGCAACTATAAAAACCAAAACTAAAATCAGCAGACATTCAAACACAGAGAAACCAGGAGCTAACTGAAAACAACTGCATGCCTCCCCTTTTTCCTGAGCCCATTATTGCTGGTTTCCAAATGGATATAATCTCAGGGACTTCCCAAAAGCCTGTTTCCTCTGGAAGGAGGGTACATGGAACCTTTCCTCTCAATACACTCTATTCAGAGAAGAGGAACCAAAGCATTCTATAACTGAGACAAAACAGCACCAAATCCAAAGCAGAGTGTAACTGACAAGAAACCAGCAGCTGGAAAACTCTTTATGGAGGTCATGTGCGAAACAGAGTCTAAGCCCACCACTGAACTTGAGCGTGCAATTGCTTGGGGAGTATCTTTACCTGCAGCCCAGACCGTGGCTTTCTGCCGGTGCCCCCTCCATACCCTAAGCCTCTGAGACCTGCCGTCTATTTGCCACATCTGGAGGCTGATCAACCACAAACGACTCACAACCCTTGGTGACACGCCCTTGCACTTCCCATCCCCCAAACCCACATCCCCCAAGGACACCATCTGGGTAAGGTGAGGTGGCTTCCATCAGAGTCCCCAAAACCAACAAAAGCCTCAGCCTTGAGGAAGCAGATACATCTGCTGCCTGGCAAACGCTCTTTTTACAGAACACAAAATGGTCACAGGCCTGTTCTACACTTCTGTTTCCAGCTGGGACTGGAAGAAAACACCACCCTAAAAATAACTGTGAAAGACTGAACATTCCATCAGAGGAGACAGATGGGAAGGAGACGGGGCTGGCGCCAGAGACCGCTCAGCTCATGCTGGCATCTCCCAACCAGGAGTCCCCTGCTGAGCTCTCCTGAGTCCACCTCTTGGCCTCTCCTGTCTCCTCCAAACGGAAATAGTGTCTGGTCAGGGCGACACAGTTTTTAGCCAGACCTGATCAATAATGGCAATCACTTTTACACGCTAACGTAGAGGGTTCCCAAACTCAGTTGAGCTCCTCCACAATGAGAGACAGGAACAGGACAAATCACACTAGGAATGCTGGCAATCTGGAACCACATGTGGCTTCTCCAGATCTGCTCAGGATTCTGAGACAGAGGATGAAGGCTCAACCTGGCCGTGTGGCCATGGGGCATCCCCTCGCCCCTTTCCCTGCTCTGCTTGCTGAGATGCCCCTCCCGAGGAATGACAGGGATCCGCCCTCAGTGGAACTGTTTATGGGAGAGGAAGAGGTCGCAGGGCCTAGCCTGAGAACCGTCTGCCTCTCACACCATCAGGCTGGAGAAGCTGGCTGAGCTGGGAGCTGGAGAAGAACAGTTCTTTCTCCAAAACTTCAAACCACAGAATGAAGGTCTTTGGGGACAGCCATCCAAGCTACCCAGGGAGGCAAGAGGGAAGAGGGTGTGCGGATTTTGTGGTGACAATGAATGAGGAATGAGGAGGCATATGCGATCCAACCATGAGCACCAGTGGGGACAGATGCTTGTTCCAGGAACCCTGACAGTCTCACTCAAATCACCCTCACTGAAATCACCTCACTCAAACCATTCAAGGATAGTTCATCTTGGAAAGCCATGTATGTGTTTTCTTGTTTTTTCCACCTGGAAATACCAAATTATTTCATTTTCCTCAAGAATACATGAAAAGAATTTAAATCCGTAACTCATGTAAAACTTGTGAATTTCTTCAGTACGGAAGGCCTAAAAAACTCCCTTTGACCTGTAGGGTGAAGGCCATTTCCTTAAAGCGGCACTCTAGTCTTTCTAGCCTCTTAGCTCCTCTTTCTCCCAATCCCAGACACCCTCTTCCCAGAGAGGCAGAGCTTCCCTGCCCTGAAAGCATTCATCAGCTTTCTGGACAACCAGTCAGCAAACTCCTATTCATGCTTCAAAGCCCAACTCAATGGTAGCCTCTTCTTTGGGCACCCTCTTCCCTGCTCCCACAGCATTTCTTGCTTTGTTCTAGTTATCTCTTACCATGGCCTCTAAACTAAAGACTGTGAGCTCGAGGATTCAGACAAAGGCTTAGCACCTTGTTTTCTCAAGTGTTCGCTTGCTGCTGGACCCATTCTCTTCAAAAACTAGTAGACAAAATCATGAATGAATGAATGAATGGTAGACACCACATTAATTCCATTAGTAGTGCCATCTAGGTGCTCTGGTCAAAAACTGACAATAAGGCTGCCTTGTTATTGCCTGATTTTCACAAAGCTTCGCAGAAAGAGAAGGTGGTATTAAATATCCCTTTCAAAGATACGTAACTTTATAGGAAGGGAAGTGTGATAAGAATGAAACACTAGTCAAGTACAGGCAATAGAGGATCCCACTCCAGTGTGAAACTGTTCACCTACAGACCACATGAAATGTCTTTGCCAAATGCCTCCTCCTGAGCAAAGGCTCAGGGTCGAAGTGAAGAGGTGATCTGAACAGGTGTTAGAATTTCCCCAAATATGAGGATCTAGGTAAGCATATCAGGAGATAATAAGATCATTATAGCAAGCTTAGAGTGCCTGCAGGGGAAATCCAGACACTCCTGTAACTTAAGTTTGATACAAACAGGTAAATCAATCCCAATCTCCCTCCGTTAAAAGGTTCCACTCGACTCCTTTCCCAGCGACACCTAATCTGAAAGTTTTCTTTGTTTCCGGTGCTGTGTGACTATAGAACACTTCTAAGTGTTCCCCTTGGCCACACAAAAAGGGAAAATGCATTTTTAAAAAAAGTTATTGGCTTTATTTTCTGCTCAAGGATGCCAATGTTTATATGTGGCACTCATGTTATTTAGCGAAGACTTCAACATTACATCCAGGGTGAGCAATCATCCCGGAGCTCACATAAAACATACACAGACCACAAGAGCTACACTGTGCCAGGCAGGGTGGAAAAAAGGCTTCACCTTTTTCCAACACCATCAAACATCTTGCTCTGTAAACACTGCCGACACAGAGCACTTACCTTTGAAAACAGACATAAGCTGCTTGGGGGAAAGCTGAACCTGCAATTAGCCTGCTTACGGAATAATAGCGAGGGGAAGCCTACCAAAGAAGCTTTCAGCAAGATCTGACTTGAAATCCCAATCAGCAAGCCCATTTTCTCCAGCCTCAGACTCTGTAACTTTCTCTCCAGGGTCCTTGACTGCAATTCCACTTCTCGTTCTTTATTCTTGTTGCAGCAATCATCTGGGGTTGGGAGTGGGGACATCATAAGTGGGAAATGTGTGGAGTCTAACTGAAGCAATAGGAAGGGGTGGCCTGTTTCCAGAAGTAAAGGTGAAAAGAGAGGCAGAGACAGAAAGCGAGTGCGCACAGTATCAGAGTCAAACTCTTCTTTTTTTAAGTTTTAATTTTTTTATTTTAAAGGTGTGGGGTACAATTCAGGGTTAGGTAAATAAATGTCCATTATGCAGGTACCCTTGTTGATGAGGTGTGCTCCCTTTTCCCAGACAGATTCCTACTACTGCCAATCCTGCTTCCCTGCCCCCCTACTGGCAGTTTCCCGCTTTTCTTATAGTATTACAATAATTGTTCAAGTTCTGCTTATAAGAGTGAGAAAATGTGATACTCGGTTCTTTGTTTCTGTGAAACTTTACTCAGTATTATAGACTCTATGTCCATCCAGGTAGCTGTGAAGTTCATGATTTTGTTCTTCTTTATGGCTATGTAATATTCCATCGTGTATATGTACCACATTTTTTTATACAGTCCTCTGCTGATGGGCAGCATGGTTGATTCCATGTTCTTGCTACTGTGAACAATGCTGCAATAAACATACGTATGCAGGTATCTTTTTTATAGAATGATTTGAGTTCTTCCGGATATATTCCCAGTAGGGGATAGTGGGGTCGTAAGAAAGGTCGATTTTTAGATCTTTAGGAATCGCAGGGCCAAACTCTTTAGACTGCAAGAAACCTCAGAAACGTGTCCCTTCTTGGCATCCAAATGAACATGACTCCTCAGGATACTGGTAGCTATGAATGAAAAGAAGATTCTGTACTCAACAGAAAATGCTAGATGAAACAAAATGTTATTTGTTTTAATTTATAAACAGATTTTTATTTTGTTTTTAGCTACAATACTACACAGGGCCTTTACTATGCTAACACAGAACTATGTTTCTATACACCGCCTATTAATCTTTCCAGAACATTCTGTTTACTTAAAAAAATTTGGAAAAGTGCACTTCAAAGTGTGATCTGCAGACTACCCAGAAACTGTCCCAGAGGAGATAAATCCAAAATCTGAGAGTAAGGATGTAAAACTCTTATAAGTAATTTGACATTGCTACAGCATCCAAGGCCACGATCACTGAACTTACTGGACAGGGTACAGGGCAGTGTGGGTATTGCAAATTGTGTGGCAGGAAGCATATGGTGTGAGCCGTGTGCTGGCCACATGCAGTCACATATTGATCCACAGTGGATTAGGCAAAAATGTGGTACTACAGCAGAGTTTGCTGAGCGCTGACTTAGGAAACGCTCATGGGTACAATCTCTGTTGTATACATGGAGATGCTGACACACGATAATGACTTGCACAAGGTCACAACGTATCCACAGCCAAGGGCTGACCCTGAGGGTTGCCAACTGAGGGACCCTGGTAGAAGAAGAGCCAGTTAGGGAACTCAAAAAGTCAAAAATAGAAGAAGCAAGTCACTGAAAATGATTTTATGACAGTGATTCTGATTTTAAATGTCAACCAGCTAAGCAGCCCACCATACAGCCTCTCCCAGGATCCCTACAGAGGTGTCAAATGAAAAAGAAGTCAAATACATAAAAGCTCATGCCCAAATCTAACAAGAATGCCCACGATGAGGATGAAGGAAATTCAATCCTGAAATGTGCATACATGAAAAAGTGGGAAACAGTTTGCACTCACAACTCTGGTAACAAAGGAGAGACGCCAGCCAAGTGCGAGACAAGGAGGGACGTGAGGGGGAATGTGGAAATGAGAGAATAGACCCCATCCACCACCGGCCCAGCTGCTCCAAACTCTAGACAGTTGTTGCCCCGAGAAAGGCAGGGCTAGTACTGTCAGATCCTTCAGGAAGGCAGCAGAAATTAGGGATGTGCAGGCAAAATTTCTCAACTTGTCAATACCGACAATGAATTTACATCTTTTTTTCTTTTGAGTTGGAGTCTCACTCTGTCACCCAGACTGGAGGACAGTGGCATGCTCCCGGCCACCACAGCCTCACCCTGCTGGGCTCCGGCGATCCTTCTGCCTCAGCCTTCCAAGTAGCCGGAACTAGAGGTGCACACTACCACACCCGGCTAATTTTTGATTTATTGTAGAGACGAGGTCTCGCCAAGTTGCCCAGGCGGGTCTCAAACCCGCGGGCTCAGGCAATCCACTCATCTCAGCCTCCCAAAGTGCTGGGATTACGGGCTGAGCCACCGAGCCCAGCCTAACTTACATGTTTTTAAAACCCGATGAACATTCACTCTAGAATTTCACTTCCATTAAATTCAACAGCAGGCAGAACTAATCTGTGTTGTTAAAAGGTAGGATAGAGTTGTCCTTGGGATGGGAACAGTAACCAGAGGGGGCAAGAGGGTAGCTTTGAGGAGTCTTGAAATGCAGCTTCTTGATCCTGGCACTTGTTACCAACATCATTGAATGTTTACTTTGTAAAAATTCATCAGATTGAACTCTTCTGATTTGCACCCTTAACAATGCGTATGTGAATAAAATTGGACTTTAAAAACCCATAGGTCAGATTTGTAGATACAATTAGATGTCTGAGATTTTCTTCCAATAATACCAAAATGAGAAAGACACAACACTTCCTTAGAAGTGATAAGGAGGTGTCCTGGGGAAAGTATAAAATAAGGCCATGCTGCCGGGCTCGGTGGCTCAGCCTGTAATCCCGTGCCTTTGGGAGGCTGAGGTGAATGGATTGCTTGAGCCCACGGGTTCAAGACCCGCCTGGGCA
>NW_007239235.1:705691-720734 GCF_000164805.1 Carlito syrichta
GCCACTGCACTCCAGTCTGGGCAACAGAGTGAGACTCCAACTCAAAAAATAAAAATAAAAAAAATAAAGCCATGCTGAGAAGTGATCAAGAGAGTGATGTTCATAGAAATGCTGCAACCTCTCTGAAGTCTCTCCCTTTGTAGAAGGATACTGAAATGAACTGATGCCTGAAGGAAGAGGATGCCAGGCAGAAGGGAAAAGGCACACAGCAGATCTTGGTGAGGGTAAGGGGTGTAACTGGCAAGGCTAGCAAGTTGCAGAGTAAGGGCCAAGTTGTCAGTCAAGGGCATAAACTCAGGGTGGGCAGGTGTGCTTTAAGCTAAGATGTTCTCCTGCACAGTTGCTGGGGACAGTCCTAAACAAGGTGTCTCCATGGGGGGGGCTGTGTTCGGGGTGCCAGACAATGCAGCTTAGAAGCGACGGGTCCCTGAGCATAAGTGGAGAGGATTTTGGCATGATCTCAAGTGCTAACAATCCAGGCAGCAAGGTTAAGGACAGGTGGGAGAAAAGGGATGGGTTGGTGAATAGAACAAGGGGGTGGAAGGAGGCTGCCATCAGAAAAAGGGAGTCAAATGCACAGGTGTCATAGTTGGAGCAAGGGATCCAGGGATGGCACAAAAGTGCCTGGCTGGAATGTGGATGAAGACTGTCACCATTAACAGGAATGTAGGAGCAACAAAGACATGCTGAGGAAGGAGTGTGGGGGGTAAAAGAGATTGTAGGTATAAGTTCAGAGATGAGGAAGAAAAAATATAATCTTGGATGCTTTTATGTGGAAAAGTCTATATGCTTTTGGGTGGAGGGGAGGAAATAACAGAAGAGATGGCTTAAACTGGTCCAGAAGGAATATCATGTTGAATATCAGCCTGGTATAGAGCCCCCAAGTTGTGGGTTCTGGAGGGCCTCAGGGAGGTATTCTCTTCTTCGGGTTCAAGAGGCAGAGTTACCTACAGCTACAGCTGTATAACCTTAGGCAACCTCTGTGAGCTTCCATTTTCTCCTTTGCAAAATAAGGGAAATCACACAGGAAGGATCACTGCTAAGATTAAATAATCGCCTGGCTCATACTGCACACAGCAAGCCCTCGCTCACTGAGGCTGAGACTTTTTTTTTCCTTGTTCCATCACACAGTCACTGACTTTCTGGTCCCTTCTTAGCTCTCTTTGGAAAGTTCCTGGAAAAGTAAAATGCAGAGATTGGGCAGGACTAATGATTTTTTTCCCCTTAATTGATGCTTAAATTACTTGGAGATCTCTTCAAGCAACCAGCTAAAACATGTTTCTCAAGGACAAGTTCATGGTTCCTGTACTTCCTTAGTGCCTCGAGTACTGCTCTGTATAGCACTAGATAAGAGCAAGTGCTCAAACAGGATGTTTAAGGCAGTGAGACTACCCTGTAGAATTCTATAATGTAGGATACATGTTATATGTATTTATATATATATATTTGTCCAAGCCCATAGAACGTACAACACCAAGAGTGAACGTTAATGTGCACTATGGAATTTGGGTGATAATGATGTATCAACGTAGATTCATCAACTGTAACAAATGTACCACTCTAGAGTGGGATGTTGACAGTGGTGGATTCTGTGCCTGTGTAGAGGGAGAGGGTATATGAAAAATCTCTGTACTTTACTCAATTTTGCTATAAACCTAAAACCGCTCTTTAAAAAAAAAATCTATTTTTTAAAAAGTTCTCAGTAAAGTAAAAGTTCCTCTTCTTGCTAGAGGAATGACACAAATAAGTAGATAAACATACCTTGAATTGTACCCCACATCTTAAAAAAAAAAAAAGAAATACCAAAAAAAAAAAACCATAGGTAAACATGATTTATAAGAATGTATTATTCATTCATTACAGAAAAAGGCCTGGGCACGATGGGTTATGCCTGCACTTTAGGAAGTCGAGGAGGAAGAATCTTTTGAGCCCAGGAATTGTAGACCACCCTGGGCAACATAGCAAGATCCTGTCGAGACGAGAGAGAGAGAAAGAGAGAGAGAGAGAGAGAGAGAGAGAGAGAGAGAGAGAGAGAGAGAGAGAGGAAGATTTAATATGATTACCTTTGGCTTCCTCTACTAAGCATTTTATAGTTTAAATCAATGATAAAGTAATGATCGCTTGGACACCTTACACTCAACTCCACCCACTCCACACACATCCACTCACCCACTTGGAATACCTGTAGAAGCTCTTCATGGAAAGAGTATGCTTACTTCTTTGTGTATCTGTGTTAACTGGCAGCAAAGTGCCTGGAGACTCTGACAGTCAGATGGGAGGGCACCAGGGACCACCTGAACAATACTTCAAGAGGAAGGGCTGCACACAGCCAAGAAAGTTTCCAGTCCAAGAGGTCAGCACAGGGTAGGGAGAGGCTGTTCAGCTAGGAGAAAGTACCAAGAATGATCTGGAGAAGAATTACTGTTCTCTAATTGCATGAGGTGTGTGTGTGTGTGTGTGTGTGTGTGTGTGTGTGTGTGTGTCTCCCCAGGGAGACTGTATTTTAATGGGAGTATGAACCAAATCTTGCATTTCTTCAACATCTCCTGCAACAATGTGCAACGTCCTATGTGTACTTCCTGCCGTTTTCAGATCGGTCATCCACCTACACCTGTCTGTAAACCCAAGATAAAAAAATGTTGCCTCCTTCAAATCTGCAACAGACTTCTCAGTGTCACGGAGAAAAGTCCATCTTGGGAAGAGGAGGCTTTTTAGCACAATGTGTGCAAAGGGTACTTTGGGAGCAGCGTGGAAGGTGCTGGCGAAAGGGACAGGGCACTTGGTCTTAGTCCAATCAAGATTCTGGAATGGGAAGGTTTGAGAGTTACTGGCCTTTTACTTTCCCTCCTCACCTCTCCATTCAAGTCTTTCCCCCATTTCTCTTCACCCTGTTATTTGACGGGACCAATTGTGGAAACGAAGCTATTGTCAGTTAAATGTACTGAATCACTTATAGACACCCATTACAGAAGTGGGTGAATTAAGGATTGTCTATTTCTTTCCCACAGAGAAAGGGGGATGGGAGAAAGGGAGAAAGAAAAGAACCGTGTTAGCTGGAAACTGACTCAATCGATTCACTTCGTTGCCAGCAACGCTTCCCTCTTCCCCGCCCCCAAATAAGGCAAAAGTGTCCTCCTCCAGCTCTTAGGAACACATCCGGGCTCACGTCCTGACCACCACGGATGCGCCTAGCCATCTCCCTGTCTTACTCCACAGAGACCAACACTCAGAGACACTCCCGCTTCGGGAAAATTTGTGCAGGAGAATGTAAAAAGGACAAAGAAAGAGGGAAGAAGGGAAGAGTGTTCAGGAGACCAGCTGATAAGTTGGCTCCGAAAGCGACTGCGGTCCAGAACCAACTCAGCTGCAGCGAATCGACGCGGTGCAGCTGGCACCGGGACAGCCTGGCAGGCCCTGACAAGGGCGAGACGCGCCCTTTCTGCCCGCCCCCTCGGGCGGGGCTCTCGAGCAGACAGGATGCCATTGGCCGCCCAGCAGCCCCCCCGACCAATCAGCGCTGGGACGGGTCCCGCCGGCCGCGCCCACTGCACCGCAAGCGCGGGCCGCTTGGCCGGGCTCAGCCCAACAGGTGAGGCCCGAGCACGGGGCGGGTCACGTGGGTGCGGCGAGCGACCCGCCGGGCGGAGGGGCGGAGGTGGCCCCGCCCCCACACGAGGAAGCTCGGCCATCTGTCTCCGGGGCTCAGCAGCCCTCGGACCAGATGCAGTGATCCCACACGACACTGATCCCCGAGGCCCGGTAGCCCCGGAGCCATTTTCTCTGCCACGGGCAGCGCCCTCGGTCACCCTGCCGGAACGACATGTCAACGCTGACGCTCCTCTCGCGGCCAGAAGGGACAGACACGTGGCAACGTCAGGGACCCGTTTGGGGCCGCGTTGGGCATTCCAGTCACCAAACCTGAAGAAGGGGGTCTGTTCTTTCCTCCCACCCCACCCCCCACTCAAGTCATTAAATCAAGAGTGTGCTTGGAAAAATCTGTTTCTTCTCACTTCTCTTCCCAACTCTTTTTCACTCTCCATTTGCTGCCCCAGACCTCATATTGGCCAGAACCATCTTTCAGCATTTTATGGGCTTCTAAGCAAGTGTAACGGTGTTAAGTAGTGTGGGGCAAAGACTTGGGAGAAAACAGGAATTCTGAATCATATCGCCCTGAGTTGCTTGGTGAACACACATGAATTCGTTCACATTCGAGTATTCAGTGGTGTTGAAAAGTAGCGACTTCTTGGGAAGAAATGATCTGGGCTGAAATACAATCAACTTGGTGTTAAACCAGTCTTTTTTTTTTTTTTCACATTTGCCATATTTAAAAGGAAAATATCTTATTCCAACAATGTATGGTGCGTGTACTTTTTTTTAGCGTTCAAAAAATATAAACTACTCTTGGCCAGTACTCTCTATGCAGCTCTCTCTCTAAAGACATGCACTCGTAACTTTTAAAAACCAGCACTCTGGAAGGCAAACACAAAATGAAGTAATTTTTTTGAATGACTTAGCAACTTAAACTGTTTTTAAGTAACAGAAATATATATTTTAAATAACTTAAGATATAGATATAATAAAAAATTAACACCTCTCATTAGCAGTATTTTAACACATAGCCTCTTGGCCACAATGAAAATTATTTATCATGTTATTCAAATAGTAATTGTTCTTCACATCCTAACCTTTTCTCCAAATCTCTTGACAAGAAAAGTCAGAAATACAAATCAACATGCACTAACATCAGTTTTATTTTATGTTAGTTTTATTTTGGCATCGTTTGAGAGAAATATGAGAATTTTAACAAGGTAATGTTTTAAATATAAAAAAAGTTTCATGCTCTACTTACAATTAGTTTTCAAAGATATCAGTATCTCATTTCTTTTCGGTCATGGTAAATGTTTTCATTTGAGGTAGGCAGCATATTGTTTTCATTACCCTTGAAAATATGCCACATACTTGGGGGATTCATTTTGCTGGGATTCCTGACTGTCCCAACAGTCTAGGAATGAAATTTTCGCTTACTGTCTGAAATCATCGACTGTTAAATGAGAGAAGTAGCGCCCTATTTGGAAACTAACTCTATTCACAGCAAAAGAAATGCTCATTATGCTCTGCCTTTAGAGTGGGCATTTTGTGTTTCTGTCAATCAACTTAATTTCCATGTTCATAGAGTGAGAACATAAAGTATTCAAAAAACTACTGACATAGAAACCAATCGGCAAGCAGTCTGAGTCACGTATTTCAGTTCTGAAGCGTTAAATAAATGCCACCTCTCTGATTCATAAGACTAGCTGACTGGTGGGTTTTTTTTTAAAGAAATGCCTGGTGCACTTTAAATTATAAATAATATTGGTGATTTGAAGAGTCATTTCATGTAACCAGAAAACTTATGTCCTACGATATGTTTCAAACAAAAAGGTAAATTAGCATGTATCTTTGGAATGAGGTTTTGTGACATATTGATGTTTTTCAAAATGTCAGAAAGTGTTTCTTCTTCAAACAAAAATCAAACACCAAACTAGAAATGCAGAAGTTGTGTCAGCTCACTTTAAAATTTCAAAGAACACAACTTTAGCTGGGAAAGTATCTTTCCCAAATATTAGTGTATATTAAATTGTAAATTTTCAATAATCAGGATCCATTAAAAAAGCAAAATCTAGTTTAGCTAGCATATAATTGCTAATTGTAGTATTCCACTTTGATAGATATTTTTTAAGATATGGACTGCAACCTAATGTTTATAGACCTTCTTGATAATAGCATATCATTTGGAAGATAATATGTGCAATTTAATTCATGTCAGCATTTTATTTATCTAAAACAAATAGGTTGCTATTAAATATTGACTATTTTATTAACTCAGAGCATCTGGGAAAACACTTATGATTAGGTTAATTTATGTTATATTTTCCCCTCAACTTGTAAAAGATTAATCAACCATTTTATGGTCTAATTTAGGGTGCCTAATTAAAAACAGAGTTCAACACATGCTACACTGTCTTGCTAATAAATCTTGACAGCTTTGTAATGTGATGGTTTGTATTTCAAATTGTTGCATATAAATGTAGATTTTTTGATCTTCACCCAACAGCTTGGAAGTGAGTTACATACTTGGTTTAAACTCCAGGACTGAAAAAGTGCAATTACTTCAAAATGGATTATCCCCAATCAGATCTTATCTTAAATTTCCCTCAGTGAAGACAGAAACAGTCTTTGTCACTAGGTTTTTAGAAGTACACTAGAAAAATCAGGGGAAATTTTGTTTTCTCAACAGTTGTTAAATTAAGGAAAATTGCCATTTTCGGCTATTAGCCTTCAAGAGAGATTTCTGAAGTTACTGGGGTTTAGCATCCCATTCTCAAAGAATCTGCTCAAAGTGTTTGCTATAACTGTCTTATGGCTAATCAGTACAAGTTAATTATTTAGGCTTGATTTGGGGGCCCTCTTTTTTAATGAATAAATTAATTCCAAGAAGTTCTGGCACACGGCATTTAACCCTATGTCCTCCCACACCTCCCAGCTTTAAAAGGGGTAAATGGCAGAGAATAAATCTCCTCGGGAGGGACACTAGCTGTTTTCTCAGTCTCTATACTTCAGGGATATTTTTGTCATTTTAATGACTCCTTTGATTTTTACTGTCCTGTGTAGAGAAATGAAACTGCCATAGTGGTGTGATTATCCTCACTCTAGTTATAAACCTAAAACTATCCGGTTTTGGAGTTGATATTCTTTTAAAATGAGGAAGAGAGTATATAATCTGTCCAGAGATCCCTAAAGGCATGTTAGAAAGCAGCCAAGCTCTTTTATAGCAAACCCAGTTTTGGACTCGTGATATATGATAAACATCATGTTTTGGTCACTTAAGTGAGGGAGAATGGCACAGAATGATCTTTGGAGCAGGACTGCCTGTGTTGGTATATAAGCTTTGCCACTTTCCAGCTGTTTCCAAGAGGCAAGTTACTTAACCTCTCTGTGCCTGTTTCTTCGTCTGTAAAAGTACCTACTTTACAGAACTGTGATGAGGATGAAATTTGCTAATCATGTAAAACTTGAAACAGCGGCACATGGGGGAAACATTAAGTGCTACCTACCAACTTTATGAAGACACACACATACTAATGTTGGTCAATGTTGGCCACAGCATTAAAGTGTCAGCTTATTTTGTACAATCAAAAATAGAAAGGGAAGTCAGTCAAGGTGGGGAAGGAGTTTCTGCCACTGTAAAGTCTAAGGCATATTTCTGTATACTAAATAATAATTACACAATATTTGCCTAACTTGATTCCCAAACTGAGGTCTAGCAAAACTTAAGCTAAAGTCACAAAGAGAAACTTTAAAAGTTACAAATGTAATATTTGGCCATTCGCAGTTTAAATCAATATTCCAAGCCTTAGTGCACAGGCTGGGTGGGTCTTGGCATGTGTTAAGTCCCCCTGAACCACAGCCCCATATTTCCTCAAACGCTGCCCCCCATGGAACAGAAGGTAAAAGCCGGTTTCACCAGACAGCACGAATAAGCCTGCTCGTGGAGTCATCACCTGCACCTGCTAAGTTTGGGAGGCCTGACTCAAGTGAGCTGGATAATAACCTGGAAAGGTAAACCCAGAAGAGTCTTTATCGTAGACTAAAACAAACTACGGTTCCAGCGAGATGGGCAGCTCGTCCTGGCGCGTGTGATCTTTACAGCCGTGAAGGAGGCTTAGAAGCTTCCGCTCTCCGGCCGGTGGCGGAGTCAGCTCCGCGCCGCCACCTCGCTGGGCTTCATTCCACCATGACCCCTCTCCTGGTCCTGATGATGGCGTCTCCTTATGCCAAGTGGAAGGAACTGCAATCAAATTCCCAGACGTCAAGCAAATCTGGCCAGACCCAGGGCTACGGGTCAGGCCACTGGCAGGGCTGTGCATCAACCGATTAAACCCACTGAGGACGTGCAGACACAGCCCTGACCTCGGTCTCCAACAGACTACGATGCTGACCCTCGGACTCAACCATCCGTACCCAAAGTTTTTGTCCTTAATGCCTTTAACATGTCTCCCCCTCTCATGTTTGGCAGTTTTGAGGACTTGTTTAACCATGCTTCGGAATTGCAACTCTCTGGCTAATTATTATTTACACTATTCTCCAACTGGTTGCCTGACTGTAGGGATGGAGCGGGAGATACAAGGGCGCACGCCTCTGGCGAAAAGCAGGGCTTGGCGGAGCGGAGCGAGCTCCGGCGAGGGCGAAGGGTGCCCCTAGGGCACCCGATTTTAAGCTCAGCGCGGTGGGTCAGGCGTCTCCTCCTAGCGTGGTCCGCTTGAAGTTTAAACGGCCGCCTTCAAAATAACTGTGAGGTCCCCATTAATTATTTTTAATTAATTAAAAAATAAAATGAAGCAGATAGCATTAAAAAAAAATTTTTTTTTTTTCCTCCTTAAAAAGCTCCACCAATCCCGCGGTCGCGCCGGGCGCTGGGGGGGCAATCTGGGAACGCAGCGTCGGGGCCAGCTGCGGCATGTGCAGAGTGCTCGTCGGGTCGCCGGGTCCGCAGGGTCACCGCCGTGGGCCCTGTGCCTCCTGGTCCCTCCTGGTGCGGGGAAAGGGCTCGAGAGGATGATGAACCTCCGGCCTCCCCAGCCAAGCCCCCGCTTCCCGCAGGTCCAGCCGCCGCCGGGCGCGGCCGCTCGCAGCGCGGCCCCAAGAAGCGGGTCCTGCCCGAAGCGCCCCGGCTGCGCTCCCGCGGGCGGCGAGGGTTTCCAACGCGCCTCCGTTCTTTATTCCGCGCTTTGAGTCAATCAAAAGGAACGAGGCAGGTGGAGGGCAGCCGCCTAAGAGATCGCGTGAACCTTCCTGTGGGGATTTCCACAGCTTGCCTCGGGTGCTTCTAAGAGCGCCTGACATTAAGGGTTCAGTCTTTCCCTGCCAGTTCCTCCCAACCCTGGCCCCAAGTGTGTCTGATCTCAGAAAATCCCAGGCTGCCTCCGGGCTCTGGCGGGTTCCACCTGGAAGGGCGCTAGTTATAGCCTGCCACTCGGTCCCCGGAATCCTCTTCCCAGGAGCAGGGGGAGCGGCGGTGGTAGAGGCAAGAGCAACAATACAATCCATGACAATAGGCTCACAATTAGAGAGGCCCCCACGTGCTCGCCAGGCACCTGACCGCGTCAGCGCATTCACTCTTCCCAACCCTGCCAAGAGCCAGCACAGTTCCCACTGCACAGCTGAGAGCACCGAGGGCCACGCGGCTAACAAGGACGTGGATCCGGGCGTCGGATTCCTGGGCCCCCATCTTAACCACCAGTGTCCCGGGAACAGTGGGAAGGGGGACAGTCACAGCTGGCTAAATCTGAAGACGTGGGCAACTCCTGACCATAATAAAAACATTAAGGACAAAGGGGAAGGGGGAGGGGGAGGCTGAGAACGGATCAGCTTTAATCCGCGGGGTCAGCCCCCTTTTATTCTCCATCCCATCCGGTCCAGAAAGTGGGGTGGAGACAGAGAGAGGGGTTCAGTTCGTTTCTCTCCTTTTGTTTTTCTGGAGTCTCCAGCCTATTTGAAGATAATCGTGCCGGAGGAGTGTTGGGGGCCCGAGGGAGTCGTGTTGGCGGTGGTGGTGACCAGAGAGAAGGGGTGGAGGTCGGGCCCTGGGCACCAGGTCGAGGCAGTGTCCGGAGGCCGGAGTCTGGAGACCCTTGCCCACCCGCCCGTCGCCCGAAGCTCGATCAACCCAATAACTCACCCCGAAGACCAGTAGCTGCGGGAAGTGATGGGCAGAGGTCGTGATTATGACCCCGGGGTCGCTGTCCCTTTGGAACCTGACCCACAACCCGACTCCAGAGCAGAATTTCCGGAAGCCGCGACCCCGCAGCAACCTTCCTTTCTCAATCAATGGGCCCCGAATAGCCTTCGCCACCGACGTTAATGGGACCGCGGAGACACGCGTCCTTGCCCTCACCCCCGGCACCGAGGGCCGGCAGGCGGAAACCCGCGGGCAGTGCCCGGGGCGCCGCGGAGCCTTCAAAGCCGCGCGCGGCGCCCGCCCGCTGCAGTGCGCGCCTCTGCCCGACAGGGACCAGCACAGCTCCACGCTCCGCGCGTCGCCCGCCCGGCGGAGGGGCCCGGCTACCCGCCAGCTCCCCCTCCCCAGAGTGTAGCGGCTCTGACTCCCGCCGGGCTCCGGCAACAAGGCGCACTGTGACGGAAAGTTAACAGACTCCGCGGCCTTTCCGGGACGCCGTCGCCCCCACCCCAGAGCCGCATCTGGGGAGCAGAAGCGGCTCCAGAAGTTGGGTTAGGGCGGAGGCTGCGACCAGGCGGGCGCACAGCACTCCTCCCAGCTTCCCGGGGCCCGCGAAGAAACCTTAAAAACGAGCAAAAAAATACGATTCGTATGGGACACTGCCACGGCGAGAGGGGAGCTTGCTTCGCTGAGCACAGCCCCAGTCGCCGCCCCGCCTCTCCGCGGCGAGGCCGCCTGATTAATTCCAGGGCACCACGGACCACGGGGCGGCCGGCGCTCTGCAAGGAGTCTCTGTGGCTGTGGCGGGAACGGAGCTGGGCGCACCCGGGACCGCGCCCGGGAGGGATGCGCGGCGCGGGGGGCCGCGCCGGGCGGTGGTTTCTCTGACCCAAGCCCCGCCCCCGGTGGTCCGAAGCTGTACCCCTGCCACCTCCCCCTCCTACGCCACGTCTCCCTTCGCTCACGGTCTGGATCCAGGCCGGAGTCCCTGCGCCCGGCGGGGAAACTCACCGGTACCAGGCGAGGCCCTTGTCGTAGCTGCGGTCGAAAAAGTGGGGCTCGGCGCCCACAGCGCGCACGTCGGGGTGCACGCGCAGGAACTCCAGCAGCGCCCGCGTGCCGCCCTTCTTCACGCCGATGATGATGGCCTGCGGCAGCTGCTTGCTCCCGGATCCGCTAAAAAAGCTGGAGATGGGGCTGGGGGAGTCCGGCGCCTCGGGACTCTGCTCCTCCGGGCTCGCTGCGCCCTCGGCCATCTCCGGGCCCACAGCCAGCGGAGTGGCCGGCGGCGCCCGACACGGCAGCCTCGGGGGCGTCCCTCCCGGAGCTGTGGCCAGGGCTGGCGGGGCGTGTGCCGCGCGGGACGAACCCAGCAACAGCAGCCCCGGCGCGGCGGCGCAAGAGCCGGCGCACGAGTACAGGAACATGTAGAGCCAGACGCAAAGCATGGCGAAGAGCAGCGCGAGCTTCCTCCTCACCGGCGGCGGGGGCGGCGGCGGCTGCGGTAGGAGCCGGCCCGGGACATCGAGGCAGGATCGGCCGCCGCTCAGGCGCTGCCCCATGCGCTGCCCGCGGGCGCGGCCAGGAGCATGGCTCAGCACATGGCGCGGGTCCCGCCGGAACAGTGAGCGCAGAGAGGGTCCCCCGGCCCGCCGGACGCCCGGGTGGCTCGGTCTATTGCCCCCGCGTGCCCGCAGCCGCCGCTGCTGCTGCTCTTCCCCAGGTGGCGGCGGCAGCTGGAGCGGCGGCGGCTTGTGACATGTTGCCCGGGAGGAGGAGACGCAACTGGAACGGAAAGTCGGGGCGGCGGCAACTGCTGGCCGAAGGGCTGCTCCTGAGGCGCGACGACCCGCTCGGGGCCAGGAGAACGCTGCGCTCCGGCGCCCTGGCCACTCTAGACGGTGCGCACCGCCGCACGCCGGGGCTGCCTCCTCGCAGTCCTGAAAACCGAGCCTCGAGAGCAGCCCCGGCACTTCCCCGCAGAGGCTGCGGAGGAGAACTGCGCAGGAAGAGAGCCGGAGACCGAGGTGCAGTGGGCGGGCCTGGCCCTCAGAGTGACGGGCTGCTCCACCTACCAGAAACCCCGAGCCCCATGCAAATGCCGGCGCTTAGCTGAACGCTCAGCAGCCAACCCGCTCCCGGGACGTGGGGGTGTGGAACGGGTTCGGGGCGGTCTAGAACGGCCGGGAGTTTCTATTGGATGCAGGAGAAGGGGCGGGTTCCTGGGGGGCGGAGCTAGAGGCTGGTGACAGGAGCAGATGGTGGGAAGAATGCCGCGGTGACCGAGCGCGGGGAGACGTCCGACCCCAGCGAGTGCTGCGCTCCTGCAATCGCGCACATTTCCTCACTAGCTCCACAGGAGCCAGCCTCGGCTGTAGTTGCCCAGATGTCGAGACACGAGTCCGCATCCAGATGCTTCGCGGGCGGGCTCGGGATTTGTACGTGTTGCAGAGCAGGGAGGGGGTTGGGGGAGGGCGAGCAAGGCCGGAGACGCATTCGGCCCCCGAACCCGCCCCTCCCACGCCGGGACTGGGGGATGGGGGGCGGTTTCCGGGACAGGCACCGGTTTAGGAAGTTTAAGTGGAAAGCACTTTTGGAAATCCCTGTCCACTACCCCCGCCACCCATCTTTCCTTCTACTTATTCTTTTCCAGGTGTTGATCTTCCTCGGCCTGCCGGTTAACTGGGGTCGAAGTAAACTGCCCGCAAGAAAAATCTTCTCCACTCTCCCAAACTGCCGAAAATAGGTTGGGGGGGGGGGGGGGGGGGGGGGGGCGGAGAGAAGGGAGAAATCAACAGGGACACAGAATCTGGTTAAGTTTCCTGGTCGAAACGCGCGCGCGCGCGTGCGTGTGTGCGACGTGCAGAAAGTTTTATCTGGATACGAGTTTGCTGGAGACGCTAGGTTTGAAAAACTTTATCTTCCCTTTTTCCTGAATGAATACGAAAGCCATAATTCGCCCTCATTTGGAAGACAATGGTTTGCTGACCTGTGACACTGATTATTAGGTATTGTCTTTCGCCACTGATTTTTTTTTTTTAAGTCAAACATCTACTGGAAAGAAACCCACCACGGAGCTGCACTTATTTAATAGTCAAAGTCCATCGAAGCCTCCCTCCCCTCTTTTTCCCGGCAAAATGACCTCCCCCGGGGCGGGGGCGGGCAAAGGCGTCTTCCAGGGAACTGTAAACGCTCCCTGGGGAGAGCGCGGGCGAGGGGTGCTGCGCGAGGCTGAATTCTTGCCCGCCGGCGTTTGGAGTTCGGAAGCTCGAGATCAAGTTCATCCCGGTCGTGTTGAAAGTTCTCGCTGCCCGCAGCCCAGCCTCTGCGGGGCCAGCCGGCCTCCAACGCCCGGCTGCGCGCGGTTCCGGGACAGAACGTTCCTTCCGACCCCGACCCCGGCGCGGCCCCCGGGGCTGAGAGTCGCCCACGAGGTGACTCACCCGGAGCCGCCGCCCGCTCTGGATGTCACCGTAGGCGCAGGCGGGCGCAGCGGAAGCGACCTAAGCCCTGGTGCCTCGACCACGCAGTCCAGGAGCAGCCGCCGGCAGCCGGCCCGGCTCACGCGCCCTTCCTAAGGGAACGGCCCGAGTCCCCGCAGCCCCATCCCGGGCCCGGTTCCCCTCCGGCGGGAGCAAGCTGAGAAAGCCAGTGTGACTCTAGCGCCTCCGGTTCTAAATTGTGCCCGAGCAGCGGGGGTGACCACGGAGGGCTCGGATAGCCCAGCGGCCGCCACGGGACCCACGCTCCCGGCCGTGCTGCGGGCGACCTCTTTGTAATTCCCTTGAGCCCAAGACGTTTGCCTCGAAAACGGATGAGAGGGAGGGAATGAGGGCAGAGGGTTTTCTTCCTCCTTAACTTCCTTCCGGCTTTTCTTTCCCTCTCTTGCTGCCCCGTTGTGTTCTTCGGACGTGGCTTATTCGCCCTTAATTTTTCGCTTAAGCGATAGATGGAGTTAAGCTTCTCAAACATGGGAACAAACATTTTTGGGCACTCGCCTGACTCTAATTGGAAATGTGAGAGGGAAAATGTGTGTCTCTGAAGGGTGTGTCTTCAAAGTCACTATATTTAGGTGGGAAGTTCATGCATGTAGGTGTGTGTTTGGCGAATTGTAGCTCCCACGTGGCTGACTCCAGGGCTAGTTGGGTGCGCATCTTACAGTGTCTTCAGGACTTTGGTCCTCCTAATTTTAAAAAGCCTCTGCCCTGAGTGTCAGCGAAGTCCAGTAAGTGAGCGATTAGGAAGCGCAGCCGTTGAATATGCTTGGCGTTTCTTTGTCCAGGGAGGGAGGGAGGGAGTGAGGAAGGAAGGGAGTGGAACCAAGATGTGGGCGTCGGAAATTGTCCTGAATGCAGCGCGGAGCTGAGCGCCCCTGAGCTAAGTTTCCGGCTGGGCCCACCAGCCGTCGGTTCAATCCCCACTGTCGAGAACCATGGGAGAGCTTCGGGGCTCGCAACGCCACGGGGCCTCCGCCACCCGAGTTCGGCTGGTCATCCGGTGCACAGGCGAGCTGAGAAGCGGCGCCAGAGCAGGGCCTGGGCCGCAACCCAACGCTTGGGCCCCGTCGTGCACGCGGCGGGCCCTCCCATTGCCCTCGGGAGCCCCGGGCTGCCCCTGGAAATCCCCACACGCTTCGGTCGCTCTGGCAAGCACCATCTCTCGCACGGTCCCATTCCGCAGATGCGGAGCCCGAGGCTGAACCCTAGACGGAACCGGTAGCCAAACTGATTGTGAATTTAAGCCTCGGCCAAACCGACAGAGAGGTTTACCTCTGATAAACTCATTCAAAAAAAAATTTTTTTTTTGGTACTGGGAAAATAAAGAAAAGAGAGAATTCAATTTCAACACACCTGTAGGGTTTGTGTTTTATTTTGGTTTGTGTATTTGGAATTACCTAACGGTGTGCGCCCCTAGGGCCTCCCTAATCTTGGGAGGCAACGTCTCTCCTTCCCTTCTTCCCCCGGAATCTGCTGCCAACACCCTGCTGTGCGACCCCAGTCGGGTCACTCGCTGGCCCTAAGATTTCACATCTGTAAAATGGGGGACTTGAGCCAAAAACCCTCCGCGATATTTTCCGCCCGAGGTTTCTCCGAGTCGAGGCTTGGGATGGGAGGCCCCGCAGCTGCTCGAGCCCTCCGGCCCACCCCGCCTCACCACGGCGGACTTCCCGGTCCCCGTCCCCCACTACCCGCTGCGGGACCGCAAAGCAGGCATTTCCTGGGGCCGCCTGAGCTCGTGGCACAGAGCCCCAGTTCCTGCCGCCGGAACCCAGGCCCTCGTCGCGCGCCCCCAGCTCAGCGAGGCGGCCCCTCGGGGGTAGCAGCT
>NW_007239235.1:720977-732059 GCF_000164805.1 Carlito syrichta
GGCCTCGCAGCTGCCGAGGGGCCGGGAGCGGAGCCGGGCCCGTCGGGGCCAACTCATTTCCCCGTCGCGCAGGGAGGGGGCCTTTCCCTGGGTTTGGCCGCCCGCCGCGCCTCCCCGCGTGCCCCGGAGCCCCTGCGGTTCCCCGACGTCCCGGGCGCCGCGATACCTACCTCTTCCCCTCCGAGGACCTAGGAAGCCACACTTCTCGAGAGGCCGGCATCTGCCCAGATGTCAGAGGGCTCCACAAAGAGGAAAGAAACGCCGCGGGGACGTGCGGCCACCAACCCCAGCTGGACGCTCCACCCTGATCTTGGGGTATTGTCACAGGAAATGCAGCCGTTTATGAGGATCCCTCTGCGAACCACAGAAGAGAGGTGATTGCTCTTATCTTGTAGATAAAAGAAGTTTGCTGCCCGGCTTGGTTCGGTGACTTGTGTCGTGAGGAGTAAGGATGGGCGCTAATTCCAAATTCTTTCTTCGTGTTGCATCTTGCTCGGGGCCGGGAGGCTCGCTTGCCTCCTGGAGAATAGGGCTGGGAATAGGAGGGTGGGGACACTGAGGGAGAGGTACTTATGCTCCAGGCTGTCCCTAGGTTGGGCCGTGGAGGGCTGGCAGCTTCTCTTCGCTGGAAGTCCTAATCCCTGTTGGGAAGTACTCTCCTCACAGCCTGGCGACACTGGGTTCTGATAGGACTGTTCCCCTCATCTTTTCAGGCCTAGGGTGTTAAAGACAGCTCCCCCTTACCAGAGCCCAGGGATGTGCGGTCCCTGCGAGCCAGCACCTTGGCAAGTAGCCCTTGTATCACACTCGACTTAGTGGAAGGACACGATGCCTTTCCTGCCAGGTCCCTGGCATAAGATGCACTGGAGCGGCATTGCCCTTCCTCATCTGGTCAAGTTGCACAACCCTGTGAAGCCTCAGCATCACTGTCCATCAGTGGCCCTCCCTTGGTCCCCTCCTACAAATACCTTCAGCCCCTCTTTTCCTCCGTTATACTTTCCTAGTGCTGGAAATCCTCCAGGCCGATTCTGCTTTCAACTTTCCTGGCCTGAGCTGCTGAGTTAATGGAGGGAAACCTGTGGTAGAATGACTGGCCTAGCTTTAATTTCCCACCATAAGCTTTCTATGGGCACATAAAGGTGCCCTGCAAACCTCCTAAGTGTCTCCAGGAGGATGCTTTCCCAGTCTCTGAAACAAGTGTTTCTCAAAGCTTCTTTGAGAACATAGGCGCTGACAGGGATTGTCTACACCTTCCACCATCAAATCTTCATACCAACTGGCTCACAACAGCCCTAGTTCCTCATCACAATGGAAGAAGCCACAGTTTTACTCCAAAAGAGAGTGACCCCAGTAGTGTTATGTATCTGGGACTTTCTCATCACAAAGATGTTTCTTCCCCATCTCCTTCTGCCTCAGTCATCAGTCTCCCTGTGGCAGGCACTGATTTGCCAAGGCTCCATCAGGAAGGACTTGCTGGCTGACCCAGCTGCTAGTGTGTTATCAGCACACAGCCTCCAATTGTTTGTCCCTCCACAGTTGCAGAGGTTGCGGTAGAAAGCAAGTAGGCTGTAGGGTATACTCCTGCCCAGGCGGCCCTCAACCAACAACTGATGTAGGGAATAAAGGCCTGATCTTCTCAGCCCAACTCCAAACATCTCTAAAGAGTCATCCAAGCTCTATTGCTTCCTGTGTAGTTGACAAAGGATCTTGGGCCTGCTTCACAGCTGGCCTTGTCCCCCTGCCTACACCTGCTTCCTCCTCTTCCCTTCCACAGGTGTGGGTCCTGTGTGTTTTGGCATTCTGTACATTTCTCCGGGAACCTAACCTGTGTCCTTCCCAAACTATGGCATGACTCCCATCAGCAAGCAAACACACTCCTTTTTTTTTTTTTTCCGCTCCTCTTCATTGCAAAATATGGGTATAATTTTTACCATTGCACCTGTCGTTTTCTCTTTATTTAGTTTCTTCTTTAAGGCCCTGAAAATAAAACCAAATTTGTAAGAAAGACAGAATATGACTCTCTCTGACCCCAAACTCTAAGACACTGTCTCCAGAAGCAAACATTTTTGCTAAATATTATTTGCAAATGTAAGGAAAAAAGTATACACTAACTGTCCCCACTTTTTTTCAAATGGGAGCATTAAAGAGCAATGTTCTGCCATGACATGGTTATGATCATTCCCAATCAGTGTATGTTTTTAAAAAATGCTTAAAATTGAGAAATTGAGGGTTTACTTCTGGAATCTCTGTCATGTTCCATTGGTCTATATGCCTGTTCTTGTACCAATACCAGGCTGTTTTGATTATTGTAGCCTTATAATGAATTCTGAAGTTGGAAAGTGTGATACCTCCCGCTTTGTTTCTTTTGCTAAGAATTGTTTTGACTATTTGTGGTCATTTATGATTCTATATGAATTTCTGTATTGTTGTTTTCAGGTCTGAGAAGAATGATGCTGGCAATTTAATGGGTATTGCATTAAATCTGTAGATTGCCTTGGGTAGGATGGACATCTTAGCAATGTTGATTCTTCTAATCCATGAGCATGGGATATTTTTCCATTTGTTTGTGTCAAAGTTAACTTCTTTGAGCAATGTTTTTTAGTTTTTGTTGTAAAGGTCTTTCACTTCTCTAGTTAGGAAGATGCCGACAAAGTCTCCACTAACAACCACTGGAGAGAGGAGAACTTACTCAGTAAATGGTGCTGGGGAAACTAGCTGACCACATGCAGGAGATTAAAACAAGACCCCTACCTATCACTATACACAAAAATCAGCTCTAAATGGATCAAACACCAAAACATAAAACTTCAAACTATAAGAACCTTAGAAAATGCAGGAGACACCCTTATGGAAATCGGAACTGGCAACCAATTCCTGATCAAAAGCCCAAGTGTCCATACCATAAGAGATAAAATAGACAAGTTGGACTTCATTAAATGGAAAAACTTCTTCAAAGCCAAGAAACCATCAAGAGAGCAGGAAGAGAGCCCACAGGCTGGGAAAAAAATATTTGCCAACTGTATATCTGACAGAGACCTAATATCTAGGATCTGCAAGGAACTCAAACATGCCAAAAAGAAAAAAACAAACAGCCCTATTAAAAACTGGGCAAAAGACATGAATAGACACTTCATAAAAGAAGACATACAAACAGCCAATAAATACATTTAAAAAAATACTCAGCCTCACTAATCATCAAAGAAATTCAAATTAAAACTACACTGAGATACCATCTAACTCCAGTCAGAATGACCATTATCAATAACTCAAAAAACAACAGATGCTGGTGAGGACGTGGAGAAAAGGGAACATTTCTACACTGTTGGTAAGAGTGTAAACTAGTACAAACTGTGGAAAACAGTGTGGCAATTCCCGAAAGATCTAAAAATCGACCTCCCATATGACCTAGCAATCCCCTTTCTGGGAATATACCCAGAGGAACTCAAATCATTCTACAAAAAAGATACCTGCGCATGCATGTTTATTGCAGCACTATTCACAATAGCAAAAACGTGGAACCAACCGTGCTGCCCATCGAAAGTAGACTGGATAAACAAAATGTAGTATATATACACAATGGAATATTACAATTTTGCCATAAGAAGGGCAAAATTATGAACTTTGCAGCAACTTGGGTGGATTTAGAGTCCGTAATACTCAGTGGTCTCTCACAGAAACAAAGAACTGAGTACCACATGTTCTTATTCATAAGCAGACTCTGAACAATTATAATACTATAAGAAAGGGATTGGCAGTAGTGGGAAACTGCCAGGGGAGGGAGTGGGACGCACACTTCATCAATAAGGGTACCTGATCTCAAACCAGGTGATGTGGGGACCAAAGTGAGGCCCAAACTTTACCTGTACAATGACCATTTGTAAACCTACCCCTGGATTGTTCCCCACATCTTTAAAATAAAATTTAAAAAAAAAATGCTTGAGGTTGAGTGCGGTGGCTCATCCTGTAGTCCCAGCACTTTGAGAGGCCAAGGCAAGAGGATTGCCTGGACCAGGAGGTTAGAGACCAGCTTGGACAACTTGGTGAGACCTCATCTCTACAATAAATCAAAATATAAGTCGGGTGTGGTAGTGCAGGCCTGTAGTTCCAGCTACTTGGAACGCCTAAGTAGAAAGATCACCTAAACCCAGCAGGTCGAGGCTGCGGTAGCTGTGAGTGTGTCACTGAACTTCAGCCTGTGACAAAGTGAGTCTTTAACTCAAAAAAAAAAAAAAAAATTTAACTATAGATAACTTCGATTTAAGAATGAAAAAAATGATTGAATTTATAAATGTCTCTTCACTGTTGGGAGTGTGGTTTTATAAAACTACCTCTAAAGTTAGGGAACTAAAAATGCATGTGTCTGGAGTCATTTTTTTGAACTAAATATTTTATTCATAGACAGTATTCATTCATTCTTTGCTTTGGAAAATGTGTAAATTAGCACATATAGTTGTTTTCATCCTCTATTTTTTTAAAAACTAACTAGAGACAGACGCCGTGGCTAATGCCTGTAATCCCAGCACTTTAGGAGGCTGAGGTGGGAAGATTGCTGAGTCCAGGAGTTTGAGACCAACCTAGGCAACATAGTGAGACCTCCCTTCTGCAAAAAAAAAAAATTAGCTAGGCATGGTGAGGTGTACCTGTGATCCCAGCCACCCAGGAGGCTGAGGCAGAAGGATCTCCTGAGCCCAGGAAGGCTGTGATGAGCCATGATCATACCAGTGCATTCCAGCCTGGGCTACAGAGTGAGACCTCAATTCAAGGTAAATAAATATATTAAAAATACATAAATAAATAGTGTATATTCTATTTTACTTTATCAAGAGTGATAATATTTATACTCATCATACAATTCTATGAGTTCTCTACTCTCAGTTTTTTTGTTTGTTGGTTTATTTCTTTATTATAAAGATGTGGGGCACAATTCAGGGTTAGGTATACAAACATTGATTATGCAGGTACCCTTGTTGATGAGGTATGCCCCTCCCTCCCCTAGCAGTTTCCCTCAACTGCCAATCCCACCCCTCAGTTTTATTTTTATGCGATTCAAGGGAGCCAAGCAATTTGTGCGTTGACTATTCACAACTCTCTCCCCACGAACCCCTAGCAACCACTGATCTTTTTTAATGTCTCCGTATTTTGCCTTTTCCAAAATGCCACTGCTATGGTCTGAATATGCCACCTCAAATTCATGTGTTTTAGATACATTATACCTGGCTAGAATTCATGAAATGATTGGTTTTTCTGTTTTTTGTTTTTTTGAGTTGGAGTCTGACTGTCGGCTCAGTCTGACTCTGTCGCTCAGCCCTTGACCTGCTGGGCTCCAGCAATCCTTCCGCCTCAGCCTTCCAAGTAGCTGGAACTAAGTAACTGGTAGGCGTGCACTACCACACCAGGCTAATTTTTTTTTATTGATTGTAGAGATGAGGTCTCGCCAAGTTGCCCAGGCGGGTCTCGAACCCATGGGCTCAGGCAGTCCACTCACCTCGGCCTCCCAAAGCGCTGGGTTTACAGGCTGAGCCACCAAGCCCGGTCCGGAATGATTGGTTTTTATTCGCTGCTGCTGTTTTGAGAAGTATTCATGAATGCTGAACTTTTGAGTCTTCCTTGCTTGAGAATGTCTGTTGTCTTTTTATACTTGTTGACCAGGTGGAAAATTTTTGGGTTACACTGTCCTATTTTTATTTTTAACTTGGAGTTGTATGAAACTTTTTATGCTTTCTACTGGCATCGAATGTTGCTAGTTCATTCTTTGTATTCATTCTGCAATTTATCATATCCATTGAGTACTTGATTTCAAAATATGTGTTATAGCCAGTATCTTTAATTTTTTTTTTTTAATTGGCATCTCACGCTGTCACTCAGGCTGGAATGCAGTGGCACGCTCCCGGTCATTGCAGCCTCGACCTGCTGGGCCCAGGTGATCCTTCCGCCTCAGCCTTCCAAGTAGCTGGAAATATAGGTGCTTGCAACCACACCCAACTAATTTTTTGATTTATTGTAACGACGAGATCTCACCTTGTTGTCCAAACTGATCTCCAACCTGTGGACTCAGGCAATCCTCTCGCCTCAGCCTCCCAAAGTGTTGGGATTATAGGCTTGAGCCACCACACCCAGCCATCTTTAAATTTTTTAGATTCTAGTTTGCATGCCTCAATTGTCTATTTTTTTCTCAGCTAGTTTATGCTCCTGAGGGTTCTCATCTACTTAGCTGGTGGCCCTAGAGTGTGCTCCTCCATGTGCTTTTGGGTTGGGACTCTGGTGTTGTAAGTAAGGCTGAACTGCTACCTGTATAGCCTCCTGCCTACCAACCTCAGATGACCCCAACTCTCAGGGAAACTGTAAGTTCCTGAGCTCAGGGTACTATAATTTCTTAGTGCTGCAGTCTGCATAGTAGGAGAGGTGGTGGAGAACAGGTAAGAGGAAAGGAGCTCTTTTCTGTCCTATTTCATATTCTAGCAGCTGGTCCTCCCCTACTCTAGGCTGCCATTTTTATTTCCCATAATGAAATGTAAAAACCTTCTACCTTCCTAAGTCTTCTTATGTTCTCTCCACCCTAAAGTGTATGATCACTTGCTTTTGTGGTGTCTTTGTGGCTGAATCCAAGGGAGGAAATCTATAAGACATGCTTGTCCAAAACTTTGGCTAAAATTATTGACTACTTTTCTCTATGGCCATACCACCGTACCACTGTACCACCTTGACCATGTCCACTGATCTTGTTTTAAATTATTGGCTACTTTTAAGGTTGAATAACTTCACTAGCCTACATTTTGAGGTTGACTTTTCTATATCATTTGAACTGAAACAGAAGATGCCTTTCCAGTCTTAGGTTTATCTCACCGTTTCAGGAATACATATTTATTTTTTTCTGTTTCTCTTGTTTTGTTCTCTATTTCAGAATAGTGCCATGTGCTTGTATAGCAACATTTTGGTCAATGAAAGGACCATCTATAAGATAGTGGTTCCATAAGTTTATAATATTGTATGCTTCTTATACCTCTTCTTTTTTTTTTTTTTTTTTTGAGTCGGAGTCTCACTCTGTTGCCCAGGCTGGAGTGCAATGGCATGCTCAAGGCCACGCAGCCTCAACTTGCTAAGCTCAGGTGATCCTTCTTTCTGCTTCAGCCTTCCAAGTAGCTGGAACTACAAGCATGTGCCACCATGCCCAGCTAATTTTTTGATTTACTGTAGAGACGAGGTCTTGCCTAATTGCCTAGGCTGGTCTTGACCCCCGGTCTTAGGCAGTTCTCTCGCCTCTGCCTCCCAAGGTGCTGGAATTACAGGCGTGAGCCACCATGCCCAACTTCCTATACCTTTTCTATGTTTAGGTAGATACTCACATTGTGTTAAAATTGCTACAGTATTCAGTACAATAACATGTGGTACAGCTTTATAGCATATAGTCAAGATGTGTTTTTGGACTATAATATTTGGGTTTGTATTAGTACACTCTACGATGTTCACATGAAAAAATCACCTAGGATGCATTTTTCAGAAAGTATCCCTCTCATTAAGCAACACATGTCTGTATTGATTATGAATACATTGTATCTCCTTTGTCTTTCATACTTATACTCTTCTTTGTAATAATTTTTAAATCTTAACTGTTTTCCAGTTTTTAATGTGTATATCATTTCCTTTAGCCTATTTGATATTCTTTCTTTATTTCTTAATTTTGTTCTTCTCTTTAACTCTTTCCTTACCTTTGTCAGCAGCTTGCTTTTCGTTTTCTTTTGTTATTTTATGGTACTTTACTTGAAACATGGAGTCTAATCTTTGAACTCATTTATTTTTCAGAAGGATCATGTTATTTATAATTCTTTGGGCATTTAGGGAATTATTATTCTTTCTTTTTTAGCATGGCATCACTTTTATTCTTTCTTTTTTAGCATGGCATCACTTTTATTGACTTTTAATTTACATGTAGTGTGAGTGTGAATAACACACACATACACATCTCTAGAGGATTTCTGGGACCTTCACTTTTTGTCTTATAGGCTTCTATTTTTTATGAATGTGTCATAATCTTTATTTTAATTTTTATTATTATTATTATTTTTAGTTGGAGTCTCACTAATTGTTGCCCAGACTGGAGTGCAGTTGCACGCTCATGGCCACAGCAGCCTCAACCTGCTGGGCTCAGGCGAACCTTCCTCCTCAGCCTTCCAAGTAGCTGGAACTACGGACGCACGCCACCACACCTGGCTGGGAATTATTATTCTTACTCTTCACTCTTTTGTAATTAATAAGTTTTCTTTTCTGAAGCAGTTTTATAGAAAAATTGAGTGGAAAGTACAGAGTTATCATATATCTTTCTCAACACACACACACACACACACGCACACACCACAGAGAGAGAGACAGAGAGAGAGAGAGAGAGAGAGAGAATTTCCTATTATTAACTTCTTGCGTTACTATGGCACATGTGTTACAATTGATGAACCAATATTATAGATAATTATTAACTAAAGTTCATAGTTTACATTAGGGTTCATTCTTAGTGTTGTACAGTCTATGGGTTTGGACAAATGTATACTGACATACGTCTACCACCATAGTACCACACAGAACAGTCATATTGCCCTGAAAAACCTCCGTGCCCTCACCCCTCTCTCCACACTACCCTGAGAACCACTGGTTTTTTTTTTAATTTCGCAATATTTTTGCCTTTTCCAGAATGACATTTCTGTAGTCTAAGTGTGTCTCCCAAAATTCAAGTGTTGAAACTTTATAGCCAGTGTGATAATATTAAGTGCTCTTAAGAATGGTGTAAGGTACTTTTATAAAAGAGCTTGACAGAGAGAGTTTTTCATGTTGTTACCTTTCTGCCCTTTCTGACCATGTGAGGACACAGTGACTCTTCCCTCAGGAGGACACAGCAAAAAGGCATTGTTATGGAAGTGGAGAACAACCCTCACCAGACACCAAATCTGCCAGCTCCTTGATTTTAGACTCCCAGCCTTTAAAACCGTAAGAAAGAAATTTCTGTTCTTTATAAATTACCCCATGTCGGGTATTTTGTTATAACAGCACAAATGGAATAAGACAGTCATATATTAATAGTTGGAATCATATAATATGTAACCTTTTCACTTCTTTCTTTGGATTCTTTCACTTAGCAATGTGCATTTAAGGTTCCTCCATGTCTTGTTTTCATGGCTTGATAACTCATTTCTTTTTACTGTTAAGTAATATTGCATTACGTGGATATACCACAGTTTATATGTTCGCCTGAAGACAATCTTGGTTGGCTCCAAGTTTTGGTAATTATAAATAAAACTTCTATAAGCATCCATGTGCAGTTTTTTTATGTAGATGTAAGCTTTCAGCAATTTGAGAGAAGAACAAAGAGAAAATTTCTGGGTCCTTTTAAGAAAGTATGTTTGGTTTTGCAAAAACTGTCATACTTTCTTCCAAAGTGACTGTACCATTTTTCCTTCCCATGAACAATGACTGAAAATTTTCCTGTTGTGCCACATCCTTGCCAGCATTTTGTATTGTCTACTCCTCGCTTTTTAATAAGATTTTTAAAAATTACTCTGTGAAGTATGCCTTTTTTCTTTACTTCACTCTATACAATATATTTTTAAGCTAGAAAATATTTAGAAATATAAGAAAATGTAGAAAATAATATAATAAACATTTGTGACTCCACTACCCAAACACTTTACCATAATTTATTTTTAAATAAAATAATACAGAGACAGTTAAATCTCATTTTTTTGAATGGGAGTCTCACTCTTGTTGCCCAGGCTAGGGTTCGGTGGCATGCTCTCGGCCACTGCAGCCTCAGCCTGCTAGGCTTAGGTGATCCTTCCACCTCAGCCTTCCAAGTAGCTGGAACTACAGACGCATGCCACTATACATGGCTATTTTTTGTGATTTATTTTAGAGATGAGGTCTCACCAAGTTGCCCAGGCTGATCTCGAACACCTGAGTTCAGGCAATCCCCTCACCTCAGCCTCCCAAAGTGCTGGAATTACAGGCTGAGCCACTGCGTCCAGCCAAAATCATTGGATTTCTATCATTTTATTTGACATTCTGTTTATCATCCTTTATCTTTGCTCCTTTTTTCTCATTTCCTACTTTCTGTCGGACTGTATTTTCTATATTTCCTCCCTTATTTCTTTATCAATTTGGAAGTTATAAATTGTATCTATATTATTTTAGTGATGGATCATTACACTAATGGATGTCAGTTCATCTACAACACTTGATATTTATGCCCTTTTATATTTGTCTCTGATATTGATTCCATTGTGCCTTGATTTGGCCAATGAGACATCAGCAAACATAATTCAAGAGGGGTTAAGAAGCGCTTACACACCAGATATTTTGGAATGTTGCTACCATCTTCCTAATGATGAAAGATCCCATGGAGACAGAGACCCTACCTGAGCTCAGTTCCTAGCTGACCCTCCATGTGAATATCACCACCTAAGTGGGACTAGTAAAAGAACTACCCAGTTAACCAACAGGATCACAAGAAATAGTAAGTTGTCATTTAAATCATTAAGTTTTGAGGTGGGTTTTTAATGTAGTAATTAAAAACAGTAGACATCCTCAAATTTGTTATAGATATAGACAGACATATTTTATAGATAAAGTCATATTTTTTTCTAAAAGTTGGTTGTCTGTAGATGCATTTTCACAATCTTTTGACTTTTGTGCTGCTGATTCTTTTTTCTTTTTATGTATCTGTATTACCTAGTAGCTTGTAAGTAGTTTCTCTTTATTTTTGGAGCTGTAGACTTTTTTCAAGATAGGCGAAGTTTTAACAATTCTTCTAAGAACTTAGTACAACTCTTCAGTCCAGATAGTCAAATCTTCCTCTTAAGATAATTTTCTTTTATTGGTTGAATTATTGCCTCTCCTTCTATTTATTTTACTCCCATTGGAATTCCTCTGTTTTGCTTGTTACAGCTCTTTGATCTAACTCTAAGTATTATTTCTTTTCCTTTCTATTTTCTTTTCTGGGAGATGTTTCTTTCACTGGATCTTCCTAGCAGATTTTTGGAAACTCACCAATGTCCATCTTTTCTTTCATCTATTGAATTTTTTTTTTTTTTTTTTTTGAGT
>NW_007239235.1:732079-762329 GCF_000164805.1 Carlito syrichta
GGCGGGTCTCGAACCCGCGTGCTCAGGCAATCCACTCACCTCAGCCTCCCAAGGCGTGGGATTACAGGCTGAGCCACCGAGCCCGGTTTACTGAATTTTTAATTCCAAGTCATGGGCTTTAAAAATTCACAATGTCTTGTTCATGCTATACTGAAATGTCCTAAACTGCTCTCCTTTTTTGTTTTTGCCTGTCTTCCCCAAGAGTTTCATTTTATTAAGGGTCTCTCGTGAGGGTCCCGCTTATTCCTCCTCTCTCTAACAGCTGGGTCCCCTTGGTGTATTGCTGTCTTCCCTATGTCTGTTCAGTGGGACTTGCTTTCTGCTGCTGTAGGGCTATTCATGGTGAGGTTCTGAGTGATGATGGGAACAGCAGCCAATGTTCCCACGAGCCTACAGTGAGGCAAAGTTGTCAACCCCCTACAGAAGCACAAAAGGAAGACTCATGTCCTTGAACTCCCATCGGCGGACAGAGAGGACTTGGGCCACCTGTTTATAATTTCTGGGGGCAAGAAGACCAGAACACTCATCTGAACAGATGGCACTTTATCTCCCAACCGTCCATGAATGTCTACTAGTAGAATTCAGGTGATTGTCTTTGGCAGCTTTCTGTCTCTTGGAAGGAGATTGGAGTTGAAGTTGGGAGGGGAGAGGAGGCTGCATAAATCTGGAAAAATGCCATCTCTCCCTAAGCCCATGATTTCCCCCAGGAAACTAGTGGGCACCTTTCTATCCTTATCTTACATAAGTTCTCCGCAGCATTAGATTCAGTCGACCATCTGTCTTCCTTGACACTCACTTCTTTTGGCTTCTGAGACATCACACTATTCTGTTTTCTTCTCCCACTTCACTGTTCACTATTCCTCATCTCCATCTCCTTTGCGTATTCTTCCTTTCCCCCCCAAATCTCTAAATATTGGTGTTGTTCAGGGCTCACCATGGCCCTTCCCATCTTCTCTTTCCAACTCTTTCCCTAGCTCAGTGGTTCTCAAAAAGGGGCCATTTTGTCTTTACCTCCTCCTCAGAGGGCATTTGGCAATGCCTGGAGACATTTTTAATTGTCACAACTGGGGAAAGTGCTACTGACATTTAGTTACTGGAGGTCAGGGATGCTGTTAAATATCCTACAATGCAAAAACTAGCTCCAATAATAAAGAGCTATCTGGCTCCAAATGCTAATAGTGCCAAGGTTGAGATTGTCCTGATTTTTGCCTACTCCAATGGCTTAAAATAGTTTCCATATTCTGACAACCCCCACAGTGCATATCCAACCCAGATTTCTTTTTTGAGGTCTAGACTCATAATATCCAACTGAAGTATTAACAGTTCCACTGGGATATCTCACAGCAACATCACATTTTACATATTCAGCATAGGAGTCTTGATTTCATGCCAGTTTTGCTCTTCTCATCCTTATCTCACCTATTTTTTCAAGCTAGAAACCCAAGATGAATCTTGGGTTTCTTCCATCTCCTCACTTTGCATTTGCAATCTACTAGAAAGTCTTGTTAATTCTACCACAACACATTGCTTGAGTCTTCACTCTTCTCTTCATAATTATTGCCACAGCCCTAATCCAATCCTCCCTTTTTTTCTCTCTCGTCTTGTGCAACAGTCTTTTTAACTCATCTCCCTGCTTCCATCCTTGACCAGTAGGAGCTTTATAAAGTTGAACCATATCCTCTTTGCTGCTTACAACCTGCCAGTGTCTTCTCAACATAGTTAAAGGAAAATCCTCGCCCTATGGCACAGCTTACAAAGCCCTGCATGCCTCAGAGAAAGATAACTTTTCCAACTCATCTTGTCTATACTCTGGTTGAATCACTACAATCCATCTACACTGGCCTTTTCCCAACTGCTTAAATATGCCAGGGTCTTTCCCTCCTCTTTCTCCTTTGCACTGCTGACCTTTGCAATGCTGATTCCTCTTCTTGTAATTGCACCTTTCCTCAATGTTGCATGACTGGTTCCTTCTTAATCTTTAGTTTTCAGTTTAAATGTCACTTCTTCAGAGCCCTTTTCTAATCATTTTATCAAAGGTAGGCCTTCTCTTGCTCAACTCCACTTTTTTCATTTCACCGCTTTTGCATTTATGGCAATATTGTTATTTGTCTGTTCTCTCATTGTATCATCTTTCTCCTCTACTAGGACCATACCTGCTTTGTTAATCGCGGAACACCTAACACAGTACCCTGCAAAGTCTCCCTGTATATCTGTTGAACAAATGGATTCATTTGAGAGAATTAAATTGAAATGTATATATAAGGCGCTATTAATATGTCTGACACATTGTATAAGTTTAGCAATAATTAAATTCCACTTCATTGAGAATGTGGCTGTTTCTAGCTACAAAAATACTAGGATTGCTTGAAAATTCCAGCAAATTCCCATTGCTTTTGAAAGAGAAAAGATACACTTTATGAAACCCTTGGAGCAGTGGTTCTTAAAGTGTGGTCCTTGGACCGGCAGCATTAACGTCACCTAAGAACTTGTTCAAAAAGCAGCCAGAAACTCTGGGAGCCCGGCCCAGAACTCTGTGTAACAAGACCTCCAAGTGGTTGCTGATGTATGCTCAAGTTTCAGAACCACAGCCTTAGTGCTTTTGTTTTTCTTTCTTCTTGTTTTTATTTTTAACTATGGGAAAATACACATTGCGTTAAACTGACCAACTTAGTTCTTTTTAAGTCTACAGTTCATAGTGTTAAGTACCTTCACATTTTTCACCTTTGCAATTTTCATAACTCTTTTCATCTTGCAAAAATGAAACTCTATGCTCATTAAACAACAGTTCTCCGTTCCTCCCTCCTCTAACCTCTAGCAACCACCATTCTATTCTCTGCCTCTATGAATTTGATTACAGTAGATTACTTCATATAAGTGGAATCATACACTATCTGCCTTTTTGTAACTGGCTTATTTCACTTAGTATAATGATCTCAAGGTTCATCCATGTTGCAGCATGTGTCAGAATTTGCTTTTTTTTTTAAGGTGAATAGTAGTCCATTTTAAGTATATACCACATTTTTCTTACCTATTCATCCACTGATGAACACTTGGGTTGTTTCCACCTTTGGCCTATTGTGAATAATGCTGTTATGAACATAGAAGCATAATTATCTCTTTGTGAACCTGCTTTAAATTCTTTTGGTCATGTACCCAGGAGTGGAATTACTGGATCATATGTAATTCTATGCTTAATTTTTTTGAGAAAATTACATACCAATTTCCACAGTGACTGCACCATTTTACAAGCCCACTCACATGCACAAGGGTTCCAATTTGTCCACATCCTCACCAACACTAGTGAAAGGAGATGCCTATGGAAACCTAGAATAAACTTAGTTTAGCGCAATCTTTTTGTCTCAACATATCCATTTTTACTTAGACTTTACCCCTGACATGCTTTGAATCTAGCACAGGTTAGACATAGATAAGATAAATTTCCAATAGACAGGTTTTAGGAAGCGTTCAGACATTCTACTGTGGGCCAAGTGGCAGCCTACCCCACTCCCTCGGCAAACCTCCATCAAATACAAGACTAAGACTTCACAACCATTTAATTCATGGTTTAGCATAATAATCTCTAGGGGCCTGGCTTGGTGGCTCAGCCTATAATCCCAACACTTTGGGAGGCCGAGACAAGTGGATTGCCTGAGCATGCGGGTTCGAGACCAGCTTGGGCAACTTGGTGAGTCCTCATCTCTACAATAAATCAAAAATTAGCCAGACGTGGTAGTGCACACCTGTAGTTCTGGCTACTTGGAAGACTGAAGCAGAAGGATCGCTGGAGCCCAAAGCGTCGACCACTGGGGTGGCTGAGAGTGTGCCACTGCACTCCAGCCTGGGTAACAGAGTGAGACTCCAACTCTATAATAATAATAATAATAATAATAATCTCTAGGAAACTTTTCAGGTTCCTTGTCAAGGAAGATCAAAAATCACCCCTTGGCTGGCAAAAGCCATAGGAATGATAATAGACCACCTTTTGGTCAAGGAGTTTGTGAAGTGCTAATATCTAACAAAGTCTCTTGCTGGAAAACCCCCTCTCCTTGTCTTTTCCCATCTAGCCCACCACATGAGGGCATGAGATGCTAATGTCTGGCAACCTCTAGATCTAAGACTCGTGACTAACCTACTCATCTGCCTGCTGTCCATCATCTGACATCAGTACCTGCGCTTACCTGTCCTTTGGTAATGACGTAGGGCAGACTACCACCCAATCACCTTAATGATCTTCCCCTATCCAAGGGAAATGGTTAAAAAGAATCAACCAAAAGCAGTTATTTCCCCATTGCCTTGCTAAGCTATGGTGTGGCCATGTGCTCTTTGAGCTATGGCCAGGCCATGTTTTTCTAAGTTTTTTCCTCCTCCCCTACCTTGGGGAAGTGAATCACCTTTTTTTCCCCCCTCTCTCTAATTTACTTTCTAAGTAAACTATATTCTGTAATTTAACTTCTGTGCAATTCTTTGCATCCTTCATGCGGCACCAGATTGCACACCAGACCCCACAACCCCAGCAGGCCTGACCTAACATTCTGGAGGCCTCACTTGGGAAGTGTGACCCTAGCAACTACTTATTTTTTCTCTCTCTCTCTTTTTTAAATAATGACCAACCTAATGAGTGTAAGGTAGTCATTTGTTGTGGTTTTGATTTGCATTTTCCTAATAAGTAATGTGCTTTAGAGTATTTTTACTTCTACTCAGGCCCAATTTATAGAACAGCGGACTCTTCTGCAATGCCACTGATGAGGAATTTTTAGCCACTTCAACATTTAATTAAAAAAATTAGACAAAAATCCAAATTTCATATTAACACCCTTAAAATCCTGATCTATCTGTATTTTTTCAGCCATCAAAATGAAATTTTTTTCCACTTCCACCATCACAGCTGTAAAGGTTGACAAATACCTACGTGGACAGGTCTGTACTGAAAACTCACCTTCAGAGACTGGTTCTTCCTTCGCACAAAGAGAGCATGGTTAGAAAATGGTAGAAACCATACCCAGAAGTCAAAATGCCCTACAGTAAATTGCTCAGGGAATTGAAAGAGCTTTTGAAGTAGCAGGTGGCAGTTTGAGAGCCTTTGAACCAGATTCTACTTACTTATTGGCTAAAAAGGAATCTTGTCATTTTAATCGAAGAGAAAAATCCTCAGAGGTATGTGGTTCTTACAACCTAGCTCCCAAAGGTCTACGTACATTTTAATGTGATTCCTGTTAAAGTGGCAAGAAGTTACTGGTCGTGTTTTGTTGACTAACAGTCACAGACTTGCTAAAGTCATACAGGGATTTTTCACAATTAAATTTATTGAAATATAACTTGGGATCCCTTCTCAATATTGAAACATGTTCATCCTGAAATATTCCCTGCAGCCAGGTGTTTGCTACTGTTTTTGTGAATAGTCGCCAGATTCTCCAACCTGATTTTAACACATGCAAATGCTCACTATCCTTTGCTCCATTTCTCATCCAAAGGGCTGCTGATTCCAGAGATTTCCATGCTATACGTTACTGTCTCTTTATTCCCTCGGGTAATGTCACTCCACACACCTCACTATCGATGCATTCCCCTCTTTCATGTCTGACCATTCTTTTCCATTTTCCACCCTTTCTCCCTCTGGAAATCACCTTTGTAACCTATTCCTCATTTTCAAATCCCAGCAGTCTCCAAACAGACTGAAGTAATAGATAAGTGAGTTTCCTGTTGTCATAAATGCTAGACTCGTCTCCCTCACTTTGCTAAGTGCATTATGTAAATATTGGCCATACAAGGGATATGATTTTCCCATTGACTTCCATTAACACTTTATGAATTTCTTAACTTTGAGCTTTTGGGAAGCCCATTTGAAATAGGGATGCCTGGTACTTTTTGTGAAGTAAGCATGTGGGTCTAAAATAACGATGTTGACTTTCATAAGCCATCTGTGAAAATCAGTTACGTAGCTGAATGGCAGACCTTGTCTCCATAGTGCTCTGCCCAGCTTTTAAACATCCAGAGGCCATGAATAGACTTTTAACCCCTTTTTCTATCTGGTAGGGACAAATGTGAATCTGCCAAAAAATGAGGTTGACTTATAAAACCCAGAACTGTCTCTTATTTGGTTTCCTTAAGAATTTGTCTCAAGGAGGTTAACAGTAAAATGTCTTGCTTCAAATTGCATTTCCAGCCATTATCATCAGTTCGCCTAGTATGTGACACCCAAGCTCTGCCCTGTCCATCCAGATTAATCCTTTTCACCGATACCATTTTCTGCTGCTCATTTTCCCACTCAGAGGCCTTCATGCTTCTTGGTTGTATACACCTGTGCTCTCAATCTTGATTTCACTTGGAGTGAGATGATCTAGTTCTGTCCTTTGCCATCCCAGAGCTCTTTGAAAAGTTACTAATCTCTCTGAGTCTCAGTTTCCATCTGTAATATGCAGTTGATAATGCTGGCAAAGGGCTTAGAACAGTAGCATCCACTGGACACTGTATAGGCATCCACTGGACACTGGATCTTCTTATCATCTCAAAATGGTCAGTGCACACTTCTCACCTGCCCTTAATGTGATGTGCAGTACTGTTGCTATGACATCTGGTGACTCTCAGCTAAGGACACGAGGGGAGGGTGCCATCAGAATCTCTGGGGTTAGAAAATCTCACAAGGTTTCTACCCCACTGGGGATTACTCTCCCACCCACATCCCTACTTACATGCCCTTTATGAGAATCACTTGCCTGTGTGATACATTTTGAACTTTTTTGCTCCTTATATCTGTCTTGAAACTTGGTCTACAGACTTAGACAGGCCAGGTAAGGAACAGTGGTGAGGCCAGAGGTAAACGAAAAAGCAGCACTGACCACCTCCAGACACCGCCAATGTCACCCAATGTTGCCAGATCTTCTGATTTTTTTCAAGCAAAGCTAGAAAATGGATTTTTATGTGAAATCGCCTGAATTTTGAATATGAGTTGATTTTTTATGTTAGAATTTTTTCCCCACAGTGTATATAGACATTGCAAATATCAGATTGTAATGTTATAAACTTGAAATAAAATCTGAAAAGAGGCTGTTAATGTTTGAGTAAAACACAAGTCTGCAGAGATTATGCCTGCAGAACTTCAACTTCCAACCTCTGGCCTCGACAGACCAGGTTCCTTCTTTCAGATAGTTCCTGAAGACAAAGAAAAAGTGACAATGTTAGAGTTGAAAGGAATTCTGTATGCACAAAGTCAAAACACTTCTTTTTATAGATGAGGACACTGATTTTCCATAAAGTGAAAGAACTTTCTGAAAGTCATCTAGACTGTAGCTTTATTTCTGTTCCACCAGATGAGAGCCTCTTAATCTGAAAGTCTCCCCCTAGGGCGTTGTCTACAGACTACCACTGACACAGCCATACCCCTCCTGCACTGTTCATTTCCTTTTCTCTCTCTAAATTACATATCCTAGCTCAGCACCCAAGGATCAACTCTTCCACTTCTTTGTAAACTCCCACTCCAATCCTGTCCCTAGTGCCTGGCCAGTAAGTGACCAACAAATTGTTGTAATTAGAGTATAACTTACTTAGTGCTCATTTAAATACTTATATAGATAATGTCAGTTTATGGTCTGCTTCAGACCTCCAAGATTCTAAACTAAAAGAATTTCTGTATCCTCCACCAGCTCAAAGCCCTCATTCATTCATTCATTTACTTGGGTTTCATGGAGCTAATCCCTGGGCTGCGCACTGTGCTGGCAATAAAGATACATTTGAAAATGAGACAGTGAAGTGTATACCTTCCTACAGCCCATTACTAGAGAACAATCTTGACATTAAGTTTGGCTACTATAAAGATATAGATTCACTATAAAAAGGGAAAAAGACTACTAATCCAATACACTGATATAAAAATGTAGGGGGAAACTGAGGCAGTTGTAGACAAGGACTCTCTCCCCCTCCATCTGTCCTTCTATCCCTTTTTGGAAAACAAGTAGGTATTTTCTAAGGCAATTGAGGAAGCCTGAAAAACTTCTGCATAGCTAGTTGGCATGATGGGAACACAGGTCTGGAAGAGGCCTTGGGGATCTATTTGCCCCATCCAGAAAGCATTTACTAACCTTTTAAAGCAGCATTTCATGACCTTCCATTTGCCCATGGCTTCAGTGACTCCTGAGGGTAAACACAGATACTATTTAAGTCATGATTCAAGCAATTAGATTGCTTTGAGTAATTCCGGAGAAAGTTTGTTTTAGTGAATTCAGGCTGGGGGAAGGTCTGATATGGATACCTTTTAGGGTCTCGCTAATGTCAGGCAGTTCTGCTGCTTCTCCCCATCCACTTGGCCTCTAAAAGGTAGGCTCAAATCCTTCTCTTTTCTCTTCACCTGCTTTCCCTAGGTAACCTCATCAATATATGTGGATTTCAATACCATCTATATTTTGACGGCTTCCAAATTTATATCTCCAGCTTGGTCTTACCTCTGAACCACAGCCTCATGCATTCTCCTCCCTAACCAACATTTCCACTTGGAGGCTTTATAGATAACTCAAGATAAATCAAGAGAATTCTACCTCCCATCAAATTTCCCCCACCACAGTAAATAGCAGCATTGTCTTTCTATCATATATAGAAAGCCGGGAGTTTTCCTAAAGTTCTTCCTTGCCCTTCCCCTCATCCATCCAATCTACTTACTCCATCAGGAAGTCCTGCTGCATTCTCCACCACAATTTAGCCACATTTCCCTCTTCTCTGCATCTCTACCACCACGGCCTTACTGTAGACTACCATTCCATTTCTCTGGGCTACTACAAACATCCTCCTAGGTAGCCTTCCTGCTATCCTCCCATGAGTTCTCTACTCAGCAACAAGTAATGTTATAAGACTAAACAGTTTGTGTCCCTTGCATAACACAGGACATCCCACTGAGCTTCAAGTGGCCTTTGACCACTGTTCATACCCTTTGCCTCATTGTACGCCTTCTTCTCCTTACTTGTAGCCCTGGAGTATCATCAATGGTTGCCCTTCAGTCCTGCAAGCATGTTCCAAGAGTGTGGCCTTTGCCAATGCGCAGCATTTGCCTGTCATGCTTTCTCCCTACTCTTTACAAAGTTTGCTGCCTTATAGCTTTCAGGTCTTATTCAAATATCCCCAATCCAGAGGACCTTTCTTTTGAATCCCCCCAAAATAGCACCCTCAACCCCCACACATCTAGTCATTTCCAGTATTATATTAGAAGTTTCCCTGCTTCATGGCATACATTAGAACTTGTAGTTAACTCTGTTATTTGTTTATTGATCTCTTTCACTAGAGAAGAAGCTGTGAGGACACGGACTGTGTCTGTCATTCACTGAAATATCCCTAGTGCTTAGAGTCACATAGGAGCTACTCAGAAATTGCTTTTGTCTTTTTCACACGAAAGAGTGGTAAAACTGAAGGAAAGGGCAGAGCAAAGTGGCAGACTAAAAATCTCCAAGTTCTTTTTCCTACTCAGAAATGTTGAGGGGGAGAAAAAAAGTAGAAACGGGCAGAATCAACTTTGTCAGAACTTTGAAAAAATGTCAAGAGTTTACACCAATGAAGTGAATTTAAAAAAAGCAAAGCAAGCAAGCCAAAAAACCACCATCTTCAAAATGGAAGAAAAATATTGTGGCATTTTCATTTGCCCTTACCCCAGCATTTCTTTGGTAAAATGATTTTCTTGGTCATAAAGTGCATAGCAGCAGCCCATGTTCCCACTTTCAGGCCCTAGCTCTGCAAACTTGAGGAAGTAGAGTAGACCCCATCTGCAAATTATTGTTTATGTCTGTTCTAACCTGTCTGGGGGATACATAAAGAACTGATGCAAGGTGCTTGCTTCTGTCTCACCTTACCTGCAACTCAGATGGGAAAAATAGTAGGTATTGCTCATAAAGCTAGACCCTCATATGCCTGGGAAAAAAAATTATGAGTCAAGACATACAATAGAACACCTAAAACCTGAGATTCTTTGGGAACTGGGGCATTAAAAACTAACACATATATGGGGGAATTTAGAGAGTCATGCATATGCAAAGGACAAGATTGGTGCTTGGAAAAGAACTAAAAAAGCCTTGAGATTTTGCCTTAGGCAGATTTCCTAGGCTTAGTGTAAACCTAGCTGAGCACTGAAGGAGTGCCCCTGCACAATCTTCAAAGACTAGAAGAGGTGTTTATTCCCCTTTTCTTTTTATGTGTGTATGTTTTGTGTGCACTTTTTTTGTTTGTTTGCTTTACCTCCTGGAATTCAAGGACATCTTTGTCAAACTTTAGCTGAACACAATCAAAAGGAATAGAGACTTAAATGACCACAGATGACAAGTAATAGTTTTAGCAAAAATGGTTTGGAAAAGTCTCAAAACAAATGGACTGTTATAACCTTCAATAATTAAAACAAGCAAATAAACAAAACCCAAACCAAACTAAACCAAGACAAAACCTCAGAAAACCCTGGGGAAGAGAAATAAATTTTATCCCCAGAGTTACAATATAATAAGAGCTAAACATCTAGTCTTCAACAAAAATATCCCAAGCCATAAAAAGACACAGGAAAATATGCCCCACTCAGAGGCACAAAATAAACTAACGAAAACTGTCCCTAATGCATTCTAGACATCAGACTTATTAGACAAAGACTTTAAAATAACTGTAGTGGGCCGGGCTTGGTGGCTCAGTCTGTAATCCCAGCACTTTGGGAGGCCAAGGCGAGTGGATTGCCTGAACCCGCGGGTTCGAGACCCGGCCGGGCAACTTGGCAAGACCTCGTCTCTACAATAAATCAAAAATTAGCCAGGCATGGTAGTGCGCACCTGTAGTTCCAACTACTTGGAAGGTTGAGGAGGAAGGATCACCGGATGTCCTGACCAGCGGGACAAGTAAAACGTGGGCACGAGGAGGACTACCTGCTGCTGGTGAAAAGAGAGAGAGAGAGACCAAGAGACAGAAAGAGACAGGAGACACGCAGAATGGAGGCAAGACAGTGTTCTGATCAAGCCTCCAAATTTTATTGTTAGGCGATTGCTTATATACATAGCAAAGAGGGGCGGGCTGAAATAGGGCGTGTGGCGGCTTATGATAGGAGGAAGAGTAGTGGGTGGTATGAGGAGAGGAGGTGGGAGGGGTGTTGTGGTTTGGCGCGCGCGGGCTTTTCGGAGGACAAAGAAGAAGGCTTATATGAGATGATTGCTATTTTTAAAATGGCTCCCCACATCTCCTCCCTTTAGGTCGAGGCTGCGGTGGCCGGGAGTGTGTCACTGCACTCCAGTCTGGGTGACAATGAGACTCCAACTCGAAAACAAATAAATAAATAAAATAAAATAACTGTAGTGAATATGCTCAAAGGCCAAAGGAAAACTTAGAAAAAGAACTAAAGATATCAGGAAAACAATGTATGAACAAAATGGAATACCATTAAAGAGAATTAAATTACCAAAAGGAAGCACACAGAAACTCTGGAGCAGAAAGCCACAATAATAAAAATGAAAAAGTCACAAAAGGAGTTCAAAAGAAGATTTAAACAGAAAAAAGAATCATCAAACATAAAGACAGGACAATTGAAATTACTAGTATAAAGCAGAAATTTAAAAAGAATAAAAAAAGTGAACAAAACCTAAGGGACCTATGGGACACTTAGTGTATCAACATTACAATGTGAGACCCGCCCCCCAGGAATAAAAAGAGAGAAAGAGACAATAAAATTCAAGAAATAACGACTAAACATGACCCACATTTGATGACATACAAGAGCCTGAAAATCCAAAAATCCTAACAAACTCCAAATAGGATAAACTCAAAGAGACGCATAACATGACACTTTATAATCAAACAATCAAAAGCCAAAGCCAAAGAGTTAATCTTGAAAGAAGTTAAGAGTGAATTTTGAAAGTAGTAAAAGAAAAGTGAATTTTGAAAGTAGTCAGAGAAAAGTGACTCATTACATACAAGGGATTCTCAATAATATTATCTGTGATTTCTCATTAGAAACTTCAGGAGCCAGAGGCAAGGAGATGGTATATTTAAGGTGCTGAAAGGAAAAAAAACCACAAAAAAAAAACCCCCCCCAAAAAAAACACTTGCCAACCAACAATTCTGTATTCGGCAAAACTGTGCTTCAAGAAATGAGGAAGAAATTAAAACATTCCCTGGTAAGCAAAAGCTAAGGGAGTTCATTCTCACTAGGCCAGTCCTATAAGAAATGCTAAAAGAACTCTTTCAAGTTAAAATAAAAGGACACTAGAGAGTAACTTGAAGCAGTATAAAAATTTTTTTTTGAGTCTGAGATGATGATAAACACATGGGCAAATACAAAGCCATTATTATTTTAATTTTGATATGTAACTCCAGTTTTTATTTTCTGAATGCTTCAAAAGACAAATGCATAAAAATAATTTAAAATATATGCTATTGGATACATAATAAATAAAGGTATAATATGTAACATCAATAACATAAAGAAGTTAAGAAGTAGTTATATAGGAGCAAGGTTAATATATGCTACTGAAATGAAATTGGTATTAGTTTACATTATATTGATATAACTTTATATTGATATAACTTACTTTAATTGTAAGTATCATGATAACAGCAAAGAAAGCATCTACATAATATGTAAAAAAAAAATGAGAAGGAAATCAAATGTGTCACTAGAAAAAATCAACTAAACACAAAAGAAGATAGTAATGGAGGAAATGAGAAACAAGAAAAGCTATATGACATACAGAAAACAAATAGCAGATATCCTTCCTTATCAGTAATTACTTTAAATGCACATAAATTGATCTCTCAAATTGAAAGGCAGAAATAGGCAAAATAAAAGTTATATGCTACCTATAAGAGATCTAAAGACACAAGCAGGTCAATAGTGAAACTAGAAACTAGAATAAAGCCAGAAAGCAATAACAAAAGGAGAAGAGGAAAACTCACAAGTATGTGGAAATTAAACTATCTTAAACATTATTAAAAAAATTATTAAACAACCAATAGGTCAAGGAAGAAATCAGAAGTGAAATTTAAAACTTTTTTGAGAAAAATGAAAATGAAAAAAAAAAAAAAACCAACATACCAAAACTTATGATGAGGAGAGAAATTATCCCTCATGCAGATGCAAAAATCCTCAATAAAATAATAGCAAAGTGAATTCAGCAGGATAATCAAAAGATTATATACCATGAACAAGTAGGACTTATATTTGAATGCAAGGATGGTTCAGTATATGAAAATCACTCAATTTAATAGTCCACATTAATATGATAAAGGGAAAAATCACAGTCATCTCAATTTATACAGGAAAAACATCTGACGAAATTCAACATCTTTTTATCATAAAAATACCTAATAAACTAGGAATAGAAAGGAGCTTCCTCAGCATGATAAAGGTCATATATGAAAAGTCCACAGTTAACATCATATACAATGGAGAAATACTAAAAGCTTTTCCTCATTATCAGGAAAAAGATAAGAATTTCGGCTTTCACCACTTCTGTTTAGCAAAGTATTAAAAGTTCAGCTATTAAAAAAGAAAACAAGAGCAACTAAACAAGAAAATAAATAAAAAGCACCCAAATTGGAAAAAAAAAAAGGAGAAATAAATTCTGTTGTGCAGATGATATAATCTTATATGTAGAAAACTGTTAAAGAACACATATGCACACAAACTGTAATAAACACACTTAGCACCATTGCAGAATACAAAATCAATACTCAAAAAACAGTTTCATTTCTATTCCCTAACAATGAACAATCCAAAAAGGAAATTAAGAAAACAATTTCACTTATAATACTATAGAAAATAATAAAACACTTTAATAAAATATTTAGGAATAAATTTCACCAAGCAGGTAAAAGACTGGTATACTGAGGAATACAAAACATTGCTAAAAGGAATTACAGAATATGTATATAAAAGGAAAGACATCTTGTATTTATGGATTGGGAAAATTAATCTTGTTAAGATGACAATACTACTCAAAGCATTCTACATATTCAATTCAATACTTACCAGTGGCATTTTTGTGAGATAGAAAAACTCATTCTAAAATTTATAACAGAATCTCCAGGGACCCTAAATAACCAAAACAATCTTGAAAAGAAATAAAACAAACAAACTTAAAGGCTCACACCTTCTGATTTCAAAACTTACCACAAAGCAACAGTAGTGAAAAACAGACAGACATATAGGTCAATGGACTAGAATAGGGAGCCCCAAAATAAACCATCTTTTATATGCTCAACTGATTTTCAACACGGGTACCACACCAATTGATAAGAAAGTTTAGTCTTTTCAACAAATAGTTATGAGAAAGTAGGATATTTACAAGTTAAAAGATATTTTTGGACCTTTACTTTATACCATATATAAAAAGTAACTCAAAATAGATCAAAGACTTAAACTTAAGAAGTATAAAACTCTTAGAAGAAAACTTAAGGGAAAAATCTTCATGACTTGGATTTGGCAGTGATTTCTTAAAATATAACATCAAGAGCACAAATAACAAAAGAAAAAATAGATAAATTAGTCTTTATCAAAAGTAAAAACTTTGTGCACCAAAGGACATTATCAAGGGAGTGAAAAGACAATCCACAGAATGAGAAAAATATTTGTGAATCATATATCTGATAAGGGACTCATATTCAAAACATGTAAATAACTTCTACAACTCAATAACAAAAATAAAATAATACAACCCAATTCAAAAATGGGTAAAGGACTTGAATAGACATTCCTCCTAAGAAGATACCCACATAACCAATAAGCACATGAAAGAATGCCAAACATCATTAGCCACTGGAGAAATACAAATAAAAATCACAATAAGACACCACTTCACACATCATGATGGTTCTCATTTTCAAAAAACAAAAAATCAAAAATGGAAAATAAGTGTTGGCAAAGATGTGGAAGAATTGGAATCCTCATGCATTGCTACTGGGCATGTAAAATGGTGCAGCTGCTGGTGAAAACATTTTGGCATTTCCTTACAAAGTTAAAGATAGGATTACCATGCTATTCAGCAATTCTACTCCTAGTTACATACCCAAAAGAACAGAATGCAGGGACTCAAACAGGTATTTCCTGTTCATAGCAGTGTTATTCACAATAGCCAAAAGATGGAAACAACTCAAGTGTCTACCAACAGATGAACAAATAAACAAAATGAAGTATAAACATATAATGGAATATATACATATATTGTATGTATAATGAACATATAAAAATACATTTTGCAGCTGAATATATTAGCCATGAAGAGGAATGAAGTTGCCACAATGTGGATAAACTTTGAAAGTATCATACTAAGCACAATAAAGCCAGATTCAAAAGGACAAAAATTGTATGACTTCTCTTATCTGAGGTACCTAGAATCGGCAAATTTATAGAGACAGAAAGTAGAATGGAGGTTACCAAGGGGTTGGATAGGAAGAAATGGGGAGTTATTATTTAATGACTTACAGGTCTTTGTGTGAGATAATGGAAAAATTCTGAAAATAAATAGTGGTGATGGTTAAAATGATAACTCTTATGCTATGTATATTTTATTGCAATAAAAAAGAAGTGGGGGGAAGAAGACATTTATACATCTGTGACTGAGGAGTGACAGAGAAAATGTTTGCGGGGACATGAGGGCCTAGGATGATCATGTTGGTGACACAAAGTGGTCAGCTGGGTAAAATGGCAGGGACTCATTTGTGAAAGAAGACAATGATTTGCCGGGCTCGGTGGCTCAGCCTGTAATCGCAGCACTTTGGGAGGCCGAGGTGAGTGGATTGCCTGAGCCTGCGGGTTTGAGACCGGCCTGGGCAACTTGGTGAGACCTCATCTCTACAATAAATCAAAAATTAGCTGGGCGTGGTAGCATGCGCCTGTAGTTCCAGCTACTTGGAAGGCTGAGGCAGAAGGATCGCTCGCCAGAGCCCAGCAGGTCAAGGCTGCAGTGGCTGGGAGCAGCCACTGCACTCCAGTCTGGGTGACAGAGTGAGACTCCAACTCAAAAAAAAAAAAGACGACAATGATTCAACGTCTGGTGGTGCCAAGAGCACATTTAGTGGGAGGCTAAGGGCCAAAGAGGTTGCATTCATTAAGCTTTTTTAGAGTACAAGAGTCAGGATGACCTTATTACTTCAGGTGAGAGGAGTTCATTGTAAGAACCCAAAGGGAGAGGAGGCAGAGGAAGCACTCTCCACAGCCACCCCATCCCTCTCAAGACTTAACCACAGGCCGGCACCATGGCTGAAGCCTGTAATCCCAGCACTTTGGAAGGATGAGGCAAGAGGATTGCTTGAGCTCAGGGTTCAAGATCAACCTGGGCAACTTGGTGAGACCTCGTCTCTACAATAAATAAAAGAATAAGCCGGGCGTGGTGGCATGCGTCAATAGTTCCAACTTCTTGGAAGGCTGAGGCCGAAAGATCGCTGGAGCCCAGCAGGTCAATGCTGGGGTGGCCGTGAGCATGCCACTGCCCTCTAGCTTGGGCATCAGAATGAGACTCCGACTCAAAAAAAAAAAAACCCAAAACTAACCACAGTTGCCCAATCAGATCTCAAAAAGAACTGTTGCCCTGCTTCTCTTCCACTCTCCAGAAGAGAGCAACTAGTGCTCTCCTCTGGTCTACCTTATTATCCTATGCCAGTTACTCTCTATTTCTGCATCTGTCTCCTCTCTCAGTCTTTCAGGTTTTTCCTACTCTGCTGTCTGTCTCTTCACAACCCACAGCGATTCAGTTGGTTCCAGTTATTCATTCTCTGGTTCAGCAGTCCCCTGCTGGGCAAGGTTGTAGTTCCAGAATCCCTGCAGGGCACTGGGCAGTCTACAGATCTCTTTTAAATCAGCTGTGATCTGCACAAGGCAAGAGGAACCAAAAATTAAGCAGTTTATGTTGGGGAGATGCCACTTCCTGTTCAAACTCAGGGATGTGAGTGGCCGCCTGATTTCCTCTAGGAAACAAAAGTTGAAGCAAGGAATGAGGCCTAACAATTTATATGGAAGCACAAGCCCACAGAGGTGTGGACGAGCAGCAAGGGGAAGGAGTAAGATGGTCACCTTGTCGGTGTTCACGTCACGAACAACTTGGAAGAACGAGGCAGGTAGCCCAGCCCAGCAGGCTTGTTCACTTGGTACACATACCTTCCCCAGAAGCGTGGAAGGGGAAGGTGGGTGGGGGTGGGAAACTTTAGCTACCTGGATTCTTCCTTCTCTTATTTCTTCTCATCAGTCAGTGTTCATCAGTCTAGTTATTTCCTTATTTCCTCACACTTCCACATTGTACCAATTGCCCATTGTCGACTGTTCAGGAAGTCAGATCCCATACTCTATGGTATGGTGTCCTTCAAATTTTTGAAAGGGGAGTGGTGCAGTTGTTCAAATGGTGGCCCCTCAAAGGATATGGCCACCTGGAATCTGTGAATACGACCTTATTTGGAAAAGGGGTCTTTACAGATGTAATGAAGTGGAGGATCTTGAGATGAGATAATCTGGGATTAGCCTGGACTTTAAATTTAATGACAAGTGTCCCTATAAGAGAAGAGGACAGAGAAGAAGGCTGTAAAAACACAGAGGCATAGGTAAAAATGATGTCACCAAAAATCTAGGAAAGCTCTGGAGCAGAAGCTGGAGGAGGCAAGATATGGATTCTCAGAGCGTGCCATTGCACTCCAGTATGGGCAACAGAATGGACTCCAACTTAAAAAAAAAAATGTGGATTTTCTTGGAGCGTGACTGCCCACACCTTGATTTCAAACTTCTGGTCTCCAGAACTTCGAGAGAATATATTTTGTTGTTTTAGGCTGTTTGTTATGGTAATTTGTTTAAGTAGTTTTGTTTGTGGTAATTTGTTTCAGCAGCCCCAGGAAGCTAATGTAAGAAGTGACTAGGCCCAGCTGGAACTGTCCAAAAAGAAAGAAAAGGACAAGGACAGTTGTGGAAATTTCAGGTGAGCAACATTTGTGTCTGATGTAACTCCTCCTCCAGAATTGGGTGGAGGGAAGAACCAGATCTAAAGAGGCAGCCCTGCTAGTGGGTGGCGGATGGGAAGTGGAGCTGGAAATCAAACAAGGCTGGGAGGCTGAGAGCTATGAGATCAAAGGGAGTCCCTGGGTCATTAAAAATGGATGTTGTTGTCAATGAGGATTATGGCAGGGAATGCAAGGGGGAAAAGAAGGATAAATACAGGGTTGAAATGATGTAAGAGGTGGAGATGAGTTCTGGTAGGAAGAGAATGATAGCAGTGATTATTTGGTGAGCATTGAGCAGACGAATGACTTGAATACCAGGTGATATGAACAGGAAACAGGCAAGAATGATGGATGTAGATGTGGAGGGAGATGTCTCTCTATTCTCCCGTACAACTCCTATAAGAGTGCTGGGAGACAGTCTCGGTGTGACTGTGCAGGGTACATGCTGTTGGGGGTGTTTCAGTTAGGGTGAGAAGCTAAAAGCAGAAGGAGGTTTAAAGTAAGAGTCTACCCTCAGTGGAATGCAGGCTCCCAGGAGGCCATGCAAAAGAAGGAGAGAAGTGTTTTGGATCAGGGGTCTTCCAGATACAAAGAATAGCAGCGAATTTAAACTACTTTAAATACAATGGTTTTTTTTTTTGGATGCAAGAGCCAGTTTCATAGATATCCAGGATAAAGTGGATTGATCACAGAGGGAATTAGAACCAGAAGACCCAAGACCAAGAAGAAGCTTTCCCCATTAGAGGGTATGCAAGGTGTCTCCTGTGTGAGCTTCCCTGTCATTTCCTCCATTCTCCTTCTGCAGACCAGCCCCTGAGATTCCTGGGCTGTCCCTTACTTTTATCATGTACCCATGTGGATATGGCATGCCACGCCACCTCCTGACCTTATATATGCCGTTACAGTGTGACTTTTAACTGCTAATGGACTCTCCTTCTTAGCAATTTGAAACTGGCCCCTGAAACACTATCTGATTTGCTGTGAACTGGTTCTCCTGAGTCAGGAGTCATTCCTGATTCTACCAGCTGTGGTCAGGTTGCTAAGGTTGCCTGGAACAAACATGTCCACCTGGGCATGCTTCTTTAGTTGGACTGTCTTTGGTGAGGCAGGCTGAAAAATGTCTCCCAAAGATACCAGGATCTAACCTTCAGACACTGTGCTTCTATATTACATGGCAAAAGATGTGATTAAGTTGAGGATTTTGCCGTGGTTAGGCCATCCTGGATTATCTGGGTGGCTTCTGAGTGAGGATACATATCTTTACATGAGGGAGGTAGAGGGAGAACTGATACACACACACACACACACACACACACACACACACACACACGGAGGCAATGTGACAAAAGAGGCAGAGATTGAAGTGATATGGCCACAACCTGAGGAAACACCAGAAGCTGGAGGAAGAAAGTATTCTCCCTGAAAGTCTCTAGAGGGAACTCACTCCTGTGGACACCTTGATTTGAGCTCAGTGGTACTGATTTTGGACTTCTGGACTTCAGAATGGTGAGAGAACAAATTTCGGCTCTTTTAAGTTCTCCAGTCCACGGCAACTTGTTACAGCAGCCCTAGGAAACTAATACATATGGAGAGGAAGTAAGGGCTGGTTAGGTGCCCTAAATCATGGCTTCTGCAAGAAAGAGGAGCCAACAGGATTTAGCAGTACACACAGAAGATATGTAGGCTGGAGAGATGGAGGATTTGATTCAATAAAAATGATCAGTAGCAGGCACTGTTTATTGTCCATAAATTTCAAATGCTTACCCTTGAAAAGCAAGGACAGAAATAGGATGTACAAAATGCCATAGTAAAGATTTTAAGAGGAAATAGCACGAGTAGAAGACTCAAACCTTGTTTGATGACAGTAGTAGTTGGGAGATCGCCAACTTAGCATCTAAACAGAAATAGAAAGGACCACATGCCTGGCCTGGAATGAGTGCATAATGCAACAAGGAAACCCAGCCAGGTGCTTTGACATGCAAACATACACACACACACACACACACACACACACACACACGCACGCACGCACGCACGCACGCCTACACCCTACACTTTAAGGCACTATGGTTTTTTGTTTGTTTGTTTGTTTTTAATCTTGTTCTACTTTGTAGCCTCTGGCTGTGTCTACAGGAGGCCAAAACAATTGGCTAATTCAGCAGACTCATTAGTCAAACTAAAAGTTGAGGGAGGCAAGCACATTATAAAGGTATGACATGGTGATTTATAATAAGAAACAGATATTTGGTCTTCATCCCAGTTTCTAGGACAGAACTCCTAAAACTCTCATAATTTCCTGCGTTGATAAGCGCTCTAAAGGTGAAAGGAGCATTGTTTGTTATTCATAGCAGGCCTGTTTCAAATACACCTGAGTTTATGTTAATAGAGGAACTTCTGGAAAGCCCTTGGAAGGGAGGACTGGTTGCCAGGGGAAACAACCGGGTGATTAGAGGGTTGAAAGTTTCAGCCCCACCCACTGACCTCGAGGAAGAGAGAGGGGTTGGAGGTTGACTTAATCACCAGTGGCTAATGATGTAACAAATCGTGCCTACATAAGGAAGCCTCCATCAAAACCCAAAGACAGAGTTCAAAGGCTTCAATATTGGTGAACACCAAAGTGCTGGGAGAGTGGCAAGTCCAGAAAGGGCGTGTTATCTCCATGCCCCTCCTCATACCTTGCTCTAAGCCTCTCTTCCATCTGGCTGTTCCGAAATTGTATCCGTTTATAATGAACCAATTATCTAGTAAGTAAAGTATTCTCCTGAGTTCTGTGAGCTGTTTTAGCAAATTATTTAACCCCAGGAGGGGTTTGTGGGAACCTGATTTATAGGCAGTTGGTCATAAGTACAGGAGGCAATCTGGCCTTGCAACTGGGTGTCTGAAGTGGGGGCAGTCTTGTGGGAGTGTGCCCTTAGCCTGAGGGGTCTGTGCTGACCCCTGGTAGATAGTGCCAGAATCAAAGCGAATTGTCGGATACCTAGTTGGTGTCTGCAGAGAATTGTTTGGTGTGGGAAAAACATCGACACAATTCTTTGTGCAGTAGAGGAAAAGACAGTTTATTTTATTCCTATACAAGAGAAAAGAACATGAATTATTTACTCCAATACCTCCTCCTACCTTATTGTACCATATTACAGGTGAGGGGACAAGCTGGAGCTCACTGGAGTGGGAACGCATGCCCATAGTCACACGGCTGAGTGGTAGAACAGAATTCAAGCCTGAGTTTGCTTGTTTCCCAAATGCATGATTTTTCCATCATTATGAAGATTGTAAATCTAGGTATTCTTTACATCGTCTGAAGCAATGTGGCTGAGAAAAAACATGTGTCAGGGGAATGAAGACGCCCAAAAAATTAGGGTGAAAATCTGTTAAGAAATCACCTCACAATATTAGAGACAGCCTGATTTCTCCCCTCAGCTTGATTTCTTTAGCAAATCAGTAGTAAGCTTTAAAGAAACCATAACTCTTCTGAAATTGTTGGTGAAATTGGTATATGTTCATTTTTCTGGGTGGCAAAGACCTTATCTCTTATCAGAGTCTCAAGATACATTGTTTCCTACTTTAGCCATAGAAAATCATTCCAGGTCTTATGAGTAGACTTTAATCTTTCTGGTGCCAGCTGACCATAGCCCACAAATAAAGACAATGCTTTGAAAGGAATCTACAAAATTTACATATAAATATGCTTATTTTATTTTCAGCTTAGGCAACTTCTGTCCTGGATGTTCTGGTCATGCCTGGTGTGACTAGACCTCAAATAAAGATATAAAATGTTCCCTACCTCCCCGAAAACAAACCTAGAAGTTACCAAGCCATTCTCAATTACATGAAGACTTTATTAAAATTCTTTAGAGTCTTGGATCCACATGCCCTACTCATTCTACTGAGATTTTATGAAGTGTTGTGATCCTTTCTCAGTGAAGTGGCAAAGGTTAATTAAAAGGGTGGCCTCATCTATATTGGAGAAGTATGAACAAGTAAAGGAGCAAAAGTCTGAATCAGAGCAAGGCATGGATTTCCTCCATATATACTTGTTCTGCCAAAATCCATCTGTATTTGTCTGAATTCTTCAGAGAAACAGAACCAATAGGATATATATATATATATGTAGGATATATATGTGTGTGTGTATATACATATATAATATATATGTATATACACACACACATCTATATCTCCATGTGTGTGTGTGCACATGCGTGCACACATAAGGAATTGGCTCATGTAGTAACAGGCTGAGATGCCCCAAGATCTGTATTTAGCAAGACAGAGACCCAGGGGAGCTGATGGTGTAGATCCAGTCTAAATCTGAAAGCCTGGGAAGCAGGAGAGCCAATGGTGTAAGTTTCAGTTCAAGTCCAAATCCAAAGGCAGGAGAAGACTGATATCTAGCTTAAGCACTCTGACAGGCAGTTTTCTCTTACTTCGCCTTTTTGTTCTATTCAAGCTTTCAATAGATTGGATGAAGCCCATTTACGTTAAATAGGGCAATCTGGTTTAGGCTCAAATGTTAATTTCATTCAGAAACACGCTCACAGACACACCCAGAATAATGTTTAACCAAATATAAGGTCTGACCATTAAGTTCGCAAACTTGCCACCATACACTTTCATTGGCAGCATTGTATAAACAATTCGGTTTCATAGCCTTAGTATATCAGTGTCTCAAAGCTGTGTTTGTGTCAATGTGTGGTGGTGTTCTGCTGAGTGGCATTTATTATTGTTGTCGCATGCTTTTGTGTGTTGTTATGAGAATGTCAGAGCTTGAATTAGAGCAACAAGCGAACATTACATTTCTTGTTAAACTCTGTAAGAATGGAAGAGAAATCAGGGACATGCTAGTCCAAGTTTATGGAGATAATAATGCCATGAAGAAAATGGCAGTGTACAAGTAGATTAAACGTTTTTCTGAGGAGAGAGAAAGTGTTACTGATAAAGAGAGGTCAGGACAGCCAGTAATGAGCAGAACTGATGAAAATGCTGAAAAAAATTAATCAAACTGTGTGTCAAAATCATTGACTGATTGTGAGAAGCAGAGCAGATCAAATAAACATTGATAGAGAAACAGGAAAATCTTGGCATGAGAAAGGTGTGTGCAAAAATGGTCCCATAGAAGTTCTTGTATCACAACAATGCACCAACTCATACAGCACTGTCTGTGAGGCTGTTTTTAGCCAGTCAACAAATAATTGTATTGGAACACCCTCCCTACTCATCTGATCTCAATGACTTTTTTCTTTACTCAAAGATTAAGGAAATATTGAAAGGAGGACATTTTGATGACATTCAGGACATCGAGAGTAATACAATGACAGCTTTGATGGCCACTCCAGAAGAAGAGTTCCAAAATGGCTTTGATAGATGAACTAGGCACTGGTATCAGTGCATGGCTTCCCAAGGGGAGTACTCAAAGGTGATTGTAGTGATATTCAGCAATGAGATATGTAGCACTTTTTCTAGGATGCATTTGCCAAATGAATTGTCAGACCCTGGATATGGGCACCCCCTGGGTCAGTCAAGTTGACACACCAAATTAATCATTGCACTACCTGTTTACCCTACTCAGCAAGCACAGAGGAAGAGAGTTGCAGTTCTTCCAAAGTGAACTTCTCTACCTGTTCTCAGCCTCATTTTCTCTCCTCTAAGCATCCTTGAGAATTGCATCAAGGTAGGGAAACCAGCAAAGAGAAAAAGGGCAATATTTCAGTTAATCTGTAACCCAGAAAAGGCTATGAATATTGTGAAGGGGAAGCAAGTTTATAGATTGTAATCATATCAAGCCTAACTGAATATTTCAATAAGAATTATCTGCAAGTGAGAGAAAACCTAAAACAAAATGGCTTAAACCCAATATAAGTTGATTGGCTCATACAAATGAAAAGTCTGGGGGAGAGACCTAGCATGAGACATTACTGGATTTAGGGGCTCAGATAATATTAAGAACTAGTCCCTCCCTTTCTCTTTGCTCTACTTGTATCTATGTTGGCTACTTTCCCAGAGAAGCCCCCTCTTTGGGGTGGCAAGATGGCAGTCAGCAATTCGAGGCTTATATTCTCACAAATGCAAGTCCAACAGTTCAAGTTGAAGTCCTAAACATGACTCTCCAGATCTTGAATTGGACCACATGACTGGCCAGTCCTTGAATAAATCACCGTGGCTAAGAAGATGCTGTACTCTCATTAATCACATCCATGTAGCAATCCGCCTGGTGCTCCTGGTTAGAATCAGCCCCATACAAACCCTGTGGATGGAGAATAGTAGAGGTATGTCAGAGTGCCCTTAACAGAATAAATATAAACAGATAGCCTGGTGGTAAAAATATGTAATTAAAAAAAAATCTGTAGATACTTGTTTGTAGTTCTAAGACAGTGGTAGTTCTCATTGAGGAGTGATTTTGTCCTCTGGGGACATTTGGGAATGTGTGGAAAGATTTTTGGTTTTCACAACTGGCATCTAGTTAGTGGGTAGAGGTCAGGAGTGCTGCTAAAATCCTGTGTTACACAGGACAGCCCCCAACAACAAAGAATTATTTGGTTCAAAATGTCAAAAGTGCTGAGGGTGAGAAATCCTAGGACCAAAAATGGTGCCAGGGAGCTGTGACCCATGGCATTAGAAAAAAAAAGGAAAAGATTTCTGTCCAGGTATGCTGAGAATATTCATGTCCTTGCAGTCTGTGCATATTTATTGGTCCTTCAAAATGGGAAGAGGCCCCAGATTCATCCCCGCTTCCCTTAAATCTTGAGCTAAACTTCAAACCTCATCCACATATATCGGGAATTATAGACGTTAAAGTGGCCATTTTAGATCGAAAGCAATTAGGTGGGAAAATCCTAGTGGGCTTTTTATAAATCAAGATTGTGGGCAATAGTTATTCAACAGATGGTGAGCACTAGCCTGTGATCTCCTCGGTGAAGATCAGCCAAATGGCTCAATATATTCCATTACGCAGTGCTTGGAGGAAGCTGCCTACCCATCTGTACTTATTGTCCTTTTGTCCACATTGGCTGATAAAAGCAGCACCAGGATTAGAGCTTCTGGAGCACATTCCTTGGGGCTTCCAAAGATATCCCTGTGGAAATGACGTGCATCACGGAAAGATGGAGAAAGGACCTTGCAATTCTTCTGTATTTTATTAGTTAGGGTGCTTTTGGCGGCCAATGACTCAAAGCCCTACTCAAATTGTTTTGAACAACAGGACGATGTGTCATTTCAAATTTTAATAATAATAAGACCAGAGGTCCTGGTTTGGTTTTGCTGCAGGTCTCCTAACTCTTCTTCTCTGCAATAGTTACAGGTATTCCATCCAGGTACCATAGGCACAGAGCAAGATGAAAGGCCTCATCTCTCACAAATGAGGAAGCCTTTCCCAGAGGCTGCCTAGCATACTCCCCCATGTTTTATCGGGCAGGATTGAGTCACATGCCGGTCCCTAAACCAATTCCTTGCAAATGAAATGAGATTGCAATGGTTGGTTTGAAACAGAATGAATATTAGGTGTTCACCTAATGACCACTGTACCTATTTAGTAGAAAGTGGGTGCTGCCGGGCTTGGTGGCTCAGCCTGTAATCCCGCGCCTTTGGGAGGCTGAGGTGAGTGGATTGCTTGAGCCTGCGGGTTCGAGACCTGCCTGGGCAGTGAGACCTCATCTCTACAATAAATCAAAAAATCAGCCGGGCGTGGTAGTGCATAACTGTAATTCCGGCTACTTGGAAGGCTGAGGTGGAAGGATCACCGGAGCCCAGCAGGTCGAGGCTGCGGTGGCCGGGAGCTGCCACTTCACTCCAGTCTGGGCGACAGAGTGAGAGTTCAGCTCAAAAAAGAAAAGAAAAAAGAAAGTGGGTGCTGATCCTTGGCAAACCAAAGATGACTTCTCTGGTATGTCACTCGCAGAATCAGGGTCATATCTAACCATCATGTCTATTGTTACTATTGTGTCTTATCCAAAACAATTTATAACGGGGAGGAAGCAATATTTGGTTATGAATAAAGAACTCACTTAAGACAATTTACAAGGTAGAGGTAAACAGACATTTCTCTTGATGGTGATGTTTAAAAGTGTTTCTCAAGGATGGACATAATTACAGCAGTTAGGAATAACAGAGTTGAAAGAAATTTTAAGTTTTGTATCAGATGCAGGAAAAGCAGCCCAAAGCTCTTAGCTTCAATGTACAACAAACTAAGTTCCAAGATACCAAGGGTGACATTTAACCAACCACTACACTACAATGTGATAGACTTCAAATGTCCCAAGTAGATAGAAGGACCCCTGATAGCCTTGGCTCACTTTGCCTGAGATAATTCCACATTTTAGAAATAGTTATTTGTAATATTCCATTTCAGATACAAACTCCCTTCTTCATGAGCAATGAGAGTTCATTAACAAAACAAGGGTGACAAAAATCTTTGAACACTAAAAGTTTTGATGTTTGTGGTACATTAAAAAAAAGTGCAAACACAAATGGAAAACAATAATCTTAAAGAAGAACAAGCACATTTAGGTGCAATTAGTCATCCTTCACTAATGTTTTGTTATTATTTGCCACTTAGTCTGTTATTCCTAATTTTGAACATTTTACATTCTTATCTGCTTGACATTAAATCTCCTCAAGATAACTTTTCTTCTTTGTATTTTTCTTTTTCTTTTTTTTTGAGTCAGAGTCTCACTGTTGTCCGGGCTGGAGTGCAGTAGCACACTCACAGCCACTGCAGCCATGACCTGCTGGGCTCAGGTGATCCTTCTGTCTCAGCCTTTCAAGTAGCTGGAACTACAGACACATGCCACCATGCCTGGCTAATTTTTTGATTTATTGTAGAGATAAGGTCTTTTCAAGTTGTCCAGGCTGGTCTCGAACCCCTGGGCTCAGGAAATCCTCTTGCCGCTGCCTCCCAAAGTGCTGGGATTACAGGTGTGAGCCACCGCGCCTGGCTGTAATTTTCTTTTTCTCTCTTTTTTTAAAAGCAGGATTTATTGAGAGGATAGAAAAGCTCTCACATTGGGAAGGGACTCGAGGGGGTTGCCCATTTTTCTTTTTTTAATTGACAAACTCCCGGTTTCTTTCATCTCAGAGAAGAAGCTATGGAGTCAGGGGTGTTGTTCTCCATCTCTCAGTTCTTGTGTCCTAGGAACAGTGGTTGCACATGCTGCCCCCTTGTGGCTGGGTGGGACATTTTGGATATTAGTGATAACATCTGTGAGTAGGAGCATTTGACTGCCAATGTGAGACTTTCTGGAGCTTTCTTTCCCTTTGCCACAGAAACCAGCAACATTTAAGATGATACCTATTTTATCAGTCTGAGTGCCAGAGTTCGGGGACATGTAGCAGAACTCTCAACTCACCTGTGGTGGGCATCTGATTTGGGTAACAAATATAGAAAGCACATTAAAAAATTAAACCAGTAGTTTGGATACCACTTGTAATGTAGCATCACCTGGCCCATTCTAATGGGAACACCTTCCAAAATCCTTTGTGTGGCAGACAAAGGAGGCAATTGGCGGGGGGGAATATGTGTGAGGAAGGGGACAGAAAAGCGGCAATGTGGAGTTTAGAGAGGCCTTCATGTTCACACCCCATAAAATCTAACCTTGAAAAAAGTGGGTGGGGCTTGTGATTTGTGTCGTAATAATAGAGTATGGCAAAGATGATGAGATGTCATTTTCTTGACTATATTATGTCATGCATAAGGGAAATGCTCCTTTACTGGCTTTGAACAAGCCACCGTGCATGAGGCCTATGGGGAGGATCAATTGCGGTAAGGAGCTGTGGGCAGCCTCGAGATCAGAGCTGCAAGAAAACAGGACCAAGAGTCCTACAACCATGGAGATAAGTTCTGCCAACCACCTGAAGGAGGCTAAAAGGGAACCTTTTTCTAGTGGAGCCTCTGATGAGACCTCAGCCCCAGCCAACACCTAATCTCTGTCTTGTGAGAGCCTGAGCAGAAAACTAGCTAAGCCAGGCCCAGCCTCTCCACCCATGGACATTGTGAGATAATAAACGTGTGTTGTTTTAGGCTGTAAGTTTGTGGTTATTTGCTAGGTGGTAATAGAAGACTAGAACGTTCTTTTTATTTATTTATTTAAGATGTGGGGTACAATTTAGGGTTAGGTATACAAATGTTCATTATACAGTTACCCTTGTTGATGAGGTGTGCCCCTCCCTCCCCCGACAGTTTCCCTCAACTGCCAATCCCACCCCCCTCCCCTGCCAATCCCTTTCTTATAGTATTATGATAATTTTTCAAGGTCCATTTATGAGTGAGAACATATGGTACCTTGTCCTTTGTTTCTGTGATAGATCACTGATTATGATAGACTCTAAATCCATCCAAGTTGCAACTAGAACATTCTATAAAAACATTTTCTAGTCAGAAGATTCCCTATCTCACCACTATTCATTCAATAACTAATTATTGAGACTCTACAATGGTCCTCATGTTGTTTTAGAAACTTGGGATTAAAAAGTGAACAAAATCGACAATGATATTTGTCCTACTGCCCTTACAATCTAATGAGAAAAGGAGGGGTTAAAGGAGACAGACAACTAAGAACATAATAAATAAGAACATATATGGTATGTTAGTGCTAAGTGCTATGGGGGGAAAAAGTAGAATAAAATAAGGGGAGGTTTGAGTGAGAGATAGGGCAGGGTTAGACGATAGAATTCAAAGGACATTCACTGAGGTGAGGTTTGAAGGAAGAAAGGAACTGAGACATGTGGCTATCTGGAGAAAGTTCCAGGTAAAGGAGGAAGTCTAACCAAGACCCTTGAGGAAAAGTGCGCCTGATTTGTGTGAAGAACAGGAAGGAGGTCAGTGTGGCTGATGTGGAGAAAGCAAGGGGGAGGGCACTAGGAAATGGGGTCAGATAGGTAATGAGGTATTAATCACGTAGGGCTTGGTAGGTCATTTACACTGAGTGAGCTCAGCAGGGTTCCCTTGAACCATTGCAGGGTCCAGAGCCAGGAGTGGCCTGCTGCGACAGATTTATGATTTCGGATGATCTGTCTAGCTTTGGTGTTAAGAAGGAATCATAAGGGGGCAAGGTTGAAAGTAAAGGGAGCTATTGAAGCAACCCAGCAGAGATGATGGTGGTTGTGCAATAATGAAAAGTCAGAAGTGGCAGGATTCTGGATATATTCTGAAGGTATAGTCAGTGGGATTTTCTGAACATTGGACCTGGGTTATGAGAGGAAGAGAAGAGGGTGTAAAGATTTCAGCTTAGCGAATGGAAGAACAGAGGTGCTATCAACCAAGATGTAGAAGGCTCTGGGCAGGGAAGAGATAGAGAGAAGATTAGGAGTCCAATTGGTCATGTTGAGATTGCATTGTCTTTTAGAGATTTAGATAGAAACTCTGAAGAGATAGTTGGATAGACAAGTTTGGAGTTGTCTAGAATAGTCTAAGCTGGAGAGACACATTGGGAGTCACTTAGCATCTAAATGATATTTACAGCCTTGAGACTGAAGATTACTGAGGGGATGAGTGGAGATAGAAAGAAGATGATAGAGGACTGACCCCTGAAGTGTTCCAACATTAAGAGATTGAAGGAGAAGAGGAAAAATGAACAGAACAGGCTGACAAGGAGCAACCAGAGAAGTGGAAAGAAAACCAATGAGCATGGTGTATCAGAAGCCAGGAGAGAAGGGACATTCAGGAAGAGAGAGTGCTTAACTGGGTCAAATACTGCTGAGGTCAAGTAATCTTGATGAAGGTGAGACTTGTCCATTTGATTTAGCAATGTTGGAGGTCATGGGTTACCCTGACAAGAGCAGTAATAGCAGAGTGTTCAGGGTAGAAGCCTGGCTGGTGTGTTGAGAGAGCACGAGAGAAGGGTGTTAGGGTCTAAATGTTTGTGTCTCCCTTGGAGTAATGAAGCAATTAAGGTTAAATGAGGTCTTAAGGGTGGATTCCTGACCTGATCAGATTAGTGTCCTTATAAGAGGAGACACAGAGAGGTTGCTGTTACTCTTTCCAGGAGCATGCACTGAGGAAAGCCCATGTGAGGACATAATGAGAAGTCCAGGAAGAGAGCCCTCACCAGAAATGAATGGCCCGAACCTATATCTTGGACTTCCAGCCTCCAGAACTGAGAGAAAATAAGTTTCTGTGGTTGAAATCACCTAATCTATGTTATTTTATTACAGCAGCCTGAACAGACTAATACCAAAGGTAACTGAAAACAGCAAGTGTAGACAACTCTTGCAAATTCTACTGCAAAGGAGACAAATAAATGTGTAGAAGCCAGCAGGGCTCGGTGGCTCAACCTGTAATCCTGCACCTTGGGAGGCTGAGGTGAGAGGATTGCCTGAGCCCGCGGGTTCAAGACCCACCTGG
>NW_007239235.1:762596-818420 GCF_000164805.1 Carlito syrichta
CCAACTCAAAAAAAAAAAAAAAAGTGTGGAAGCCAGCAGAGGAAGTGGAATCAAGAGGGGTTTTGTTTCGTCTCGTTTTCTCTTAAAATAGGGCATTTTTGTATGTTTGTGGGAAAGATCCAATAGAAAATAATTAGAATTGTAGGAGAGAGGAGGATTCTGAAGCAGTGTCTTTGAGTAAACGAGAGGGGATGAGATTAAAGCAGGAGGAGAGGGACTGGCTTGTGATGGGAGCAGGGACAGCACACTGTGGAAACAGAGAGATGGGGTAGGGAGGAGGTGTGGGGTCTGAGGAGAGAGGAGGATGTGTGGAATGTGTGGAATGTGCCGCTGGGAGAGGTATGAGGGGGCCCAGATGTGGTTCCAGAGCATCAGGGCGGGACTCATGGTCCTCACCATGAGTTGCCATGTGGTCAGTCTATGGGTTTCTCCAGCACCTTCGGCTGGTCAAGTGAGGTGTGAGTAAACAGAAAGTTGGCTCTCCCTGGGGTCGAGGTTTCTGCCAAGCAGGCATGAGGAAGAGAAAGGAGGAAGAGGGTGAGGATGCAGGCCTAGGTGTGGATACACGTGGGACAGGCCCAGCTGGAACGCATGTGCTCTTTTTCTGAGACACAGAAGCCCAGCCCACCCACTGTGTAGGGTCTGCTGGGGTTGGAAATGAGTCTTTCCTACCTTCCTGGCTCCAGGTACCACCTGAATCTGCATTCTTGGTGATGCGAACCATCCTACTGAAGCCACAAGCACTGCTGTGCCCCACAGCACAGACGCCACCTGCAGAGGGCATGTCCACACTGAAGTGCCGTCTGCACTGGTGGACACTTTGGGCCCTGTGACAGGAGCTGTAGATGTGGCTATTGGGGCCCTTTCAGTGACACAGGTGGCTCCAAGTAATCAGAACTACTGATCCACCTACAGTACAGACTGGGGAGAAGGCAAAGGAAAGCAGAGAAGTGAGGCCCATGTGGGCAAGAGGCAGTAGAGACTCAGAGGGCCCAGGGCTAGCCTGGGATCCTCCACAAACCACGCTGGCCACCCTGGCTGCCTGCTGTGCTCAACAGCCAATACATTTTGTCTTTTGACATTGGGGGCTGTGGGGCTGTCACTAATCGTGTTTGTCTCAAAGTGGCCTTCATCTTGGAACAAGGTTCGAAGACCAGATGGCAACATCGTGACAAGCCCAGGCCCTGGAAGGAGCCCCTTCCCGCCCCGTCACTCGCCTCTACCCCTCTGAGAACTCAGCCACAACAACCGAGTACCTCTCCCGAGGCCCAGCTAATTACAGATTAGAATTGGCAAATTCTTTCTTTCTCCAGCTGTCCCCGACCTCAGTTTGTTATAGTTGTCTGCAGGAATGCCAGTTGCACAAATACATATGTTAGGGCCTTTGATCTCCAAGCACAATGACATAGATTTATCAAATGTTTGCCTCTCTCTGCCTCCTTGACAAAGGCTGATTTATTGGAAGCAGCCCCTGCCTCCCTTCCTTTCTTGAAATATGAAGTGTTTGTGAATAGCCAAGGTAATATTTAATATCCTGCCAACGAGCCTTTTGCACTTGCTAACAAATGAACTACATCCCTGCCAAATGGCCCACATCTGTTTGGGCTCCTCTTTTTGACTAAACACATTAGAATGAAAATGCCTCGTGGAGAATGCCAAGTGTCCCTTTCTAGATGAGGGAGCAGGGACAATTCCAAGGAAGAGGACCACTTCCCCGCCAGCGGGAGCCTTGCTTGTGGCAGATGTTTTCCTCTTTCCTGGAGAGTCTGGGCATGAGCTGGTTCCCCGCCAGGCGTTGGGCCAAGGAGTTTAGTGGCCTCGTCCTCCACTCCCAACAGAAATTCAGGGCGTGGGGACTCCTGTAATAAATGTACTTTGCTGGCTCCAATCTCTGGCTCTTTAATCCCAAAGGGTTTTCCCTAAAACATTCCCAAGAAAGTGGAAGTGGTTTCCAAGCAACAGTTTATTTCGAGAAAAGAGCTGTGGAAGTTTAAAGGTGCCAGTTTCGTGCTCTTGATGGGATTTGGCTTTCGCCTCGACTGTGGCTCTGTCTTCCCTGAACATAGTGTGGGCTTGGGAAATCTCAGTGGTATGGTGGATTTGGTTTAAAGAGCAGGTAATGAAATGTCCTTGGTTGTCATCGTGTTTATGGCCTTGTAATGGGCTGACCTTAATCCAGACCTGTATATAAACATGGCCTTTACAATGAGCTGGGACCACAGGTATAAAATGGCCAGGAAGCCCTGCCAGGGGCAAAACCTTCGACTTGCCATCTTGGCTGTAGGTGGGAAAGTTTGAGGGTCTGCAGAGCAGCTGGGTTGGGTCTTGGTTGGACTCCTCCCCAAGGCCTTGAGGGCCCACTTCCCCAGAGCTCCTTACCTCAAAGTCTCTGTGAGATCCAAACTGGAAGGTGTTTCTTCTCTTCCCTGGGTTCTGATTGACTCGAGCCAGGCCAAGTGAGTCAAAAATGGGCATAAACCCTAAATCAGGCCAATTAGAACCTACATCTCCATTCTAAGACTTCTTGCTTACTAGGTTTGAATAAGGAGCTAATTACCAGGATTTCTGTTGTCTTCTACAGATAATTTAGGCATGGGAGTAGGGGAAAGGACCGACATGGAATCAAAATGCCCGATGAGCAGCCATTTTAACATTGCCTAGCTCTGTCATGTTTTTCTAGCAGTTTGCTTTAATTTACCCTCTAATCACTAGCCAAAGGACAGAACAGGTTTCTCAGAGGTAGCCATTAATAACTGCTTTACAACCCCTTCCCCAGCTTGTATTGTAAACAAGTTAACCTAATCAGCTCTTCATGACCTTCATGACAGACCCCATCAACATGGCAGTAATCATGTGACTAACCCACCCATCTGCCTGCCATCTATCACCTGACGTCAGTACCTGTGTTTGCCTGTCCTCTGTGAAGACATGGAGCAGACCACCACCCAATCACCTTAACGAACTGCTTCCATCAAGAGGAAAGTTTAAAAGGCATTCAACTTTGAACAGCAGTCACCATTGTTTTGTTAAGCAATGACCAGATCATGTGCTCTTTGAGTTATGGCTGCCATGTTTTCCTGGCTTGAGGAGGTGAGTCTCTTCTCTCTTTCTCTTGCTCTAATTTACTTTCTAAATAAACTGTATTTTCCAATCTAACTTCTGTGTAATTCTTTGCATCTTTTGTGTGGCACCGGATAACACAACCTCCAGTGGTCCTGACCTAACATTTTGGAGGCCTCGCTGGGATTTTCATACCTAACAGTAGGAATGTTTGGTCATTTTGTTCACTACTGCAACCCCAGTACCTGAAACAGTATCTGGCTCAAGGTAGGTCAATATATGAAAATAAAGGAATGAATGATTATTGCAGTTGGGGGGAGGTTAATGATATCTCAAGGGGAGCTTGCCAAGAGTGGTGTCCCCTGGATCAAGTCATGCCTGAAGCCAGCATGCTTTTCAACTTAAACTATATGAAACAACACATTCCTTCTTTTGATTAAGCCGGTTTCAGTTGGGTTTTCTGTCATTTGTAATTATGAGTCCAGATGGATATAGGAAGATTGGTTAATAGTTAGCTCATGAGGACACATTGCTATGAGACGAGTGTATACAATTAAGCAATGGGCATAGTAGGAACTAATTTTTCATCTAGAATGGTTCTGGGTAGATCATCTATATTTTGGAGGTAAACAAGCGCCAAGTGGCAGTATGAGGGGTCTGGATGTCAGTCACAACTTGGGCCAGCTTTGAGGTAGACAATCCATTCTTTGTAAAGTGAATTCAGATCTTCTGACTGAATAGGTTGGAGAGTTATTCAGTTTGGAGAGTCTTAGATGGATGGAGAGAAGGATGGGAGGAGGATGGGGAGGAGTTCCTGCCTCAGGAACCTTCCAGGCAGAGGTACTTGATCTAGGGGAGCCCTGGGATCATGCTGTTAGCCTAAAGGCTTGTCTTCAGCAAGCTGATTCTTCACAGCATACTGCATCATATCAGGAGACTGCCGTTGGGCCTGGCCAAGTTTTTTCTCAAGTGCTAGGCAGTGGGGAGAGTCCAGGCAGAGGCTCAGGTGGCCAGGGCTCTGCAGTGTTGGAGGAAGCAGAATTGTGTGAGCACAAGGGGGTGGGAGACAGGTTGAGGCAGCCTGGGTCTCCCACTGGAGGAGAGACCAGCAGTGGAGGGCATCGGTGACCACAGGTAAAGAAGAGAAAGGGGTGTGAGAAATGCAAGAGGGATTTCCCTTGTACCACCTTTCTCTTCCAAGCTGGGACCCTGGTCATATTCCAGGATCTTCTTTCTACCAGTTGGCTTAATCAGGCCTGTGGAGTCCCCTCTGCTTCCCATCTTCTGTGTCTGCCCAGATTCAGACCCATTATTGCTCCCCTGCACTCTCTAATTTTTCCAATCCACTTTCTGCTCAATGGTCTGAATTTTCTTTCTAAACCTGACCATGCACAAACCTGATCACACATCATACTACTTTCTAGCTTGACTCGTGAATGGCTCCCTATTGCTCTCAGGGTAAAGTCTAGATGACTTAGGCTAATATAAATCAGTCAGATCTGGTCCCTCTGCTTCTCTCTTGGGTGGAATCTCATCCTCCAGCCCTCCCTGGCTCCCATACTCCGGTCATGCAGAGCTGCTGATGCTTCCCAAACTCTCAATGCCCCTTCACCCCCAGTCTCTGCTCGACCTGTTCTCTCTGTCTAAAGTGACTTCTCTCCTCCACTGCCCTCCCCACCAGGGTTTGGCCTGATGACCTGATTAAGCCTACACTGAATTATTTCCTTTGAACACATAAACACACCTGAGGTGATACAAAGACACTAGACTATCCCACACAGCAAAGAGTTGTGGACTGGGATGAATTCTCAGTTTGGCTCAAGTCTCTCTAGTAGAGAGAGAGGGCCTACAGCCAGACCAGTGTTGTGATGGGTATGGAGCCTGCAAAAAAGAACCCCAAGAGTCAAATCAAGAGGCAGAAGAACTAGGATTATGAAGAAGCAGACATTGAGACCTCAGTAAGGCTGAGCAAGGCAACCCCGAGTCAGGTAATGGGGGCCTGGGAATAGTGCAGACACACTCAAGGACTTTGGGTAAGAAATTAGAGGGTCCCTTCTACTCCCAGCCTCCCTACTGCTGTACTTCCTCTCTGAGTAGACTCCAGAGTGAACTCCTAGAAGTCAGGAGTGTCTTGGTTCATCTTCTCTCCCACTCAATGCCTAGCACATGGCACCCTTGAATACTCACTTGCTCAGCAGATGACAGAATAAATGACTGGTGAGAAGGAAGGTGCCTCTCCTCTCAGCAGATACTATTTTGGTTTGTGTCCTTGTTTTGCATTCATGTTTGCTGAAGCTGGAAAAGTGTGGAAGCCTTGTGTTTACCTTGCTGATCTCCAGTTATTAGTCTTAGTCATCTCACCTTTCTTTGGACATGTGGATGAGGTGGGATCACTCAACCTAGTACTTCGTTTTGCCTCTTCCACCATTTCCTGCATTGCCCTCACACTGCTCTCTGCTGAGTCCCCAGCTGTGCCCTGTCTTTGCATTACTGAGGAGCCCTCAGCCAGCAGCAGCTTCACAGAGTGCCCAGATCTGCAGTGTCTCCATACTGTATGGTGAGGAAAGAGGCTTTTACCAAGACCCAGAACCCCGTCTTCACCCACTGAATGGGTTCACTTGCTTTCTTGACCTTCTTTGCACCTGGGGGTGCACATTCTCTCAGCCTCTACCTTTCCAGCAGCTTCCCAATTTATAATACAGGAGGGGTTCCATTTATTTAAGATAACCTGGAAGTATGGTGCTGCTCTTGGCTACACACTAAGCTGATGATTACTGAGCTCAAATCCCTTCAGACTGACCACAGGGACCACATTTAACCCACAAAGAGTTATTCTTTTGTTTATTCAAAAAGCATTTATTGAGTACTAACTCTGTACCAAGCATTGTTCTAGATGCTGGAGACAGAGTGAGACAAAGATACAGTCCTTGTCCATGTGGAGCTTGTATCTAGGGGGAGGACTGGCAATACGTAGGTAATGAGATAAATACATAGATGTAGGACATCAAATAGCGATATATGTCAGGAAGAAAAAAGAAAGAACAGCAAGGAAGTAGTAAGCACTGGGGGTGGGGATTGGGGTGCTATCTGGTAAGATGTCAAGGGAGGGCTCTCTAAGGAGGAGTCATCTCAATGAAATGAAGAGGGGACCCATGAGGTGAAGGGAGGATCCCAGGTAAAGGGAACAGGGGGTGACAATACCCCCAAGAGAATAAACTTTGAGTATCTGAGGAAAATTGAGTCCTGTGGGCAGGATAGTGGGTGTGGCAGGAGGGAATTTCTGAGATCAGAGATTAGATCACATGGGATCATAAATAGAAGCCCTTGGAGGGCGGAGAACAGGGGAATGGCCTGATCTGCCTGGTATCTTAGAAGGATCATGCTGGCTGCAGGGTGAAGCTAGACAGGGTAGTGGCGAAAGTTGGAGGAAAAAACTCAGGAGGCTCGTAGGCACATGTCACAGGAGAGGAGGGTGGTCCAACCAATCTGGTGGCAGTGGAGGAAGTGAGCGGTGCTCAGACTCAGGATACATTTTCAGAGGCTCAACACGGTGGCCTCAGTGGTGGGTTCCAGAGTGAGTTATGACACAGGCTGGGCTGATCAGAATGCAGGCTCAGGGTTGTCACGCGCTGTCAGATGCCTTTTCGCTCAGATGTTCTGTGATGTGCATGGTGGAATCCTGCCACTGTGATGGGACCTGAATTAGGATGTGAACGTCAGAGCCTCTTTGATCCAGAACGTGTTTTCACATCTTACAGGTGGTTTAGGAAACAGCAGCCCAAGAGTGCTGGAATGTGATCTGTCCAGCATGAGGTCAAGAACATTCAGGTTTCCAACAAACAAGAAGAAGACATATTGCTCTCACTCACCTTCTACTCGAGGTAGGCAGATTAGTAATCTCTTTGGCCTTGTGATTTTGATTTCAGGGGTGTCAGTTACCTGCACTCAACCGAGATTCAACAACATTCAATAGACAATTACAGAAATAAACAGTTCCTAAGTTTTAAATTGTGTGCCATGCTGAGGAGTGTGGGAAAATCTAGCATGCCCCATGCTGTTCCTCCTGAGACGTGAATCATCCCTTTGTCCAGCTGATGCATGCTGAACACCCTCCCTACCTGTGAGGCACTTAGTAGCCACCTAAGTTATCAGATTGTCAGCGGCAGTATTGCAGTGCTTGTGTTCAAGTCACCTTTATTTTACTTGGTGAAAAGTAGAGGTCGGAAATTCAGATATGCCAAAAAAGAAGCCATCAGGTGTTTCCTTTAAGTGAAAAAGTCAAAGTTCTCGACTTAATAAGGCACAGGAAGACAAATACTGCATGTTCTTGCTTGCTTGTGGAATCTAAAACAATCGAATTCTCAGATGCAAGGAACAGAATGCTGGTTACAGAGGTTCAGGGCTGGGGGAATGGGAGATGGGTCACAGGGCACAAAATCTCAATTAGAGAGGAGCAACATGTTTTTCCTTTGAGATATAGTGCACAGTGTGAATACAGTAAGTAATGATGTATTATACATTTAAAAATTATCGAGTAAATTTCAAATGTTTTCACCACAAAAAATAAGTATTTGAGGTGATGGTACATTTATTAGCTTGATTTATTCTACATTATATGCATAAATTATAACATTGCATTGTACCTCATAAATATATACAACCATCATCTGTCAATTTACCATGAAGAAAAAAAAAAAGAAAATCTCTACGTGCTCAGTAACCCTTTGCTGGCTATTGAAGGAGTGAGTGAAGTGATATCAGTTCTACCAGGAACTGTGCAAACTCAGCCCAAGAAGATTAAATATAATGCCATCACACACACTCCTGTTCTTGGACAGTGTTTTATTGTGGAGGGAAAAGAAAATTAATGCATTTTACAAATTTGAAACTGTAACAAACTATAGATGCTTTTTTCAGACATTCCTATGCCATGTTGCCCACAGTAAATAGCCTGGGACAGCCAAGAGGGAATATTTCAGATAAGTAGAAACAGAGATCAGATGCTATCTGCAATCGCTTTGGAAATTTTTGAGAGAATGGGCGTATTCCAACAACTGTTTAAGTATTGCTCAAACTCCTGACTGAATCCCTGTAGAGCAGCAGTGCCCGGAGCCTGAGTAATTAAAACAGCCTGTCGAGCTCTGAGATCTTTGGGTACACGGGACTCTACACAGACCTGTGGGAGTACAAAGGACTAAACAACTACAGGTGACAGACTGTGTTTGGTACCTGAGGTCACACCTGGCTACAGGATAACTCTCAGGACCGTGTTTCTGGCTCTTAAATCTACTGGATTTCTGGATTCAGGAGATACCAGGATGGAAATGTGTTTTTCACTAAAGGGACAAGAATGTGAGCTATGTGGGCTGGCTAGCCCAGCCACCCTTTTTTCTAACTTCCCTTTTCATACAGCCTTGGGAAAGCCATGCAGCCAAGAGGAACGGACGACCCACAGTCGTGACTAAAGAGGTACAGTAATGGGATCAGAGCCGGAGAGATTTCTGGTATTACGTCTAGGACCACCCTTCCAGAAAGAAATGCTTCAGACAGTGTCTGTGTTGTAAAGTGAACTATAAAGATGCCTTTGATTCCCTGCAGTTCTGAAACACTGACTTGGAATTAGGTGTGGGGGGGATGGGCTGGCAGTCCATCTGAGACTCCCTAGGAAACCGTTTGGAATCCCCTTCCCAGTGCTGTGCAGCAGCACATCCTTGCTGTTCTCTTATTGTTTGAGGTCATATGTGGTAGAGAATATGTACAGGGTGGAGAAAGCCAGCTCCAGGGGCCCTCACTCATTCACAGGGAAGGGGATGCTGGGGCACAGTGCACATTTTCTCTGACATGCCCCTGGAAGGACCTGAGCACACAGGACAGAGTCAGATTATGAGGGCTGACCTGGTTTGGCCACCACTGGCATGTTGGTTGGCAGTTGAGGAACGTGTGTGAGCATGTGTGGGAAGGAGCGAGGAGGATGTGCATATGTACATTCACGTGAGGAAGAAGAAAATAGAGAATGGGGTAGGAGGATGAAATGTATAAAGACTCTCAAACAGAAAAATATTCTTTTTTTTTTTTTTTTTTTTTTAAACAGGGTCTTACTCTGTGGCCCAGCATGGAGTGCAGTGGCACAATCATGGCTCACTGTAGCCTTCACCTCCTGGGCTCAGATGAAGTAGCTGGGACTATAAGTGTGTACCACCACGCCTCGCTAATTATTTTTCAAGTTTTGTAGAGACAGGGTCTCACTATGTTGTCCCGGCTGGTCTTGAACTCCCGGGGTCAACCAATCCTCCTGACTCAACCACCCTAAGTGCTGGGATTATGGGCATGAGCTACAACGCCTGGCCTATTCTTTCTTTGTATTCATCGACGGAGCCAACCATTTCTTGTCTGGGGAGCACTTTGGGTATTACACTTTTTAAAAATGGCCAAGTGATCACTGAGCACCAAATTATTTGATAATCTTGTACTAAAACTAGTAATTTCCCTCCTCGCGATCCAGAATTACCAAAGTACTCTTGCCTGGCAGCAAAGGGAAACTGTGCTTGTCCCCGCCCGTGGGCTGCTTCCCCAGCCCGTGCGCTCTCAGCTCTGGGGCGGCCCCGGGTCCGTGGCCGGCCGCCGCTTGCAGGTCAGCATGAGCAGCAGCAGCAGCGGCAGGTGCCACAGGCTGCAGAAGAACAGTCTCCGCGAGCTCCTGCGGTCCGCGTCAGTGTAAAACCGGAAGCCGAGGTAGGTGATATACAGGTTGATGGGCAGAGCGATGACGGGGAGGGTCCAAGTGGTTACATCCAGCACCGGGGCGGCGGCCGATAGTGCGATCAGGGCCAGGCAGTGGCGTAGTGCCACGCGCCGGCACAGGCCGGGGTGAGTGACCGACATCATGCAGTAGCCACCCCGGGAGTAGTCCTCCCGGAGGCCCCAGCTCAGGGCGTTGAAATGAGGAAACTGCCAGGAGTAGAGGATTCCTCCCAGAAGAAACGCTCCTGTGCGAGGGTCAGGGGAACAGAGGGAGAAAAGGCAGGTCGTCATCAGAGATGCCAAGAATGCTTTCCTCTCACGGAGAGCCCACCTGGCCTCTGAGATGCCATTTTGGGTCTCACTGGCACCGAACTCTCATCTCTGCCTGCCCAGATCGGCCTGTGAGACAGGCAGGCGGGCAGCCCATGCTCCCTGCTTTATAAGGGCCTGTAGCTGCAGGGTGTTTAGCATCTGGGGCTGCTGCCCACCTGGCGCCCCTAATGCTCCCCAATATTGTGACAACAACAAAAAAACCCCTAAACACTTGTGAATGCTTTTCAGAAATTCACTACTGCCTCTGGTAGTGAACTCAGTGCTAGAGAGCCTTTAAGCTCCATTTCCTCTGGCTGGGGCTCAGGTGTGAGGCCTTCAGCCAGGTGATAGTGCTGCAGCTGGAGGATACTCGGCCTCTTCTGTGAGCCTCCGCTCCCTTCCCGGGGCAGCGAGCAGCTCCTGGCTCAACGGACACACAGCTGAATGAACCTGCACCCTGGCTTTGGTCTGTTCACCTGTTGCACCAGTGCACTGCCAGGGCTTCCAGGGCCACTGCCTGTCATGCTCCTCTCCCAGTTCCCCAGAGCCTGGCACGATGGCACAAGCAAGAGGCATGAAAACAGCACATGTTAAATAAAGTGAGCCAAGGACATGCTTTGGCATAAAGGGCAATGGTACCAGAGTAGAACAATAACATGTCCATGATTTTGTAATTTTCCAACAAGGATATAGTACCTTGAACACCAACCACTTAGTCCCTTTCTCTGTAAGTCTCACCACCATCTGGATGAGTGAAGGCTGCCATTTACTGAGCTCCTATTATGAGACACATACTTTCATATAGTTTGCCACATTTAATCTTGACTACCAGATTTTGAGGTAGATTTTATAATCCTCATTAACAACAACAACAAAAAGGACCAGACAAGGGTAAGTTCTCCAAGGAGGTGGAGGAGGAAGAAGTCAAAGTGAGTCTGCTTGATTTCCAAGTCAGGCTCTTTCTACTACCTGTACTAATTCTCCATCTCCCTAAGGTCAGGCATCAGAGTGGGGGCTCGTGGGCAAGGGCTAGGTTATTCCTGTGCAGGTGATTCATTACTCATTCATGAAAAAAGACAAAAAAAAAAAACAAAACTTACTGAGTACCTACTGAGTAGCACTGTCCTAGGCACTGAGTATACGATGGTGAGCAAAAATACGCACGTGTCCCTGCCTGCACTGAGTTCACCACTAAGTCAAAGAGGCAGGCATTCATCAACAGCCACACCAGTGAGTCTAAAATCACTCAAAACATGATGAAGGAAGACTAAGTGGTACCATGAGGACATACAAGAAGAGCTGGCCTAGTCCACGGATCAGACAAGGGATTCTGAGTTGAGCTCCAGAGAGTGACCTTGTCAAGCCAGGGCTGGTGGAGGGGAGGATATGCACAAAGGCCTTGGGGCAGGAAGGTGTAAGCTGTGGTCAAGATATGAAAAGATTAGTGGGCAACCCCCTTGGGTCCCCTCCCCTTGTGGGAGCTTTTCTGTCCTCTCAATAAAACCTGCTTTCTCAACTTAAAAAAAAGACAATTAGTATGCGAGTTAAGAGTCCTAGAACTGTGTATCAAAAGAAAGTCAGTTTTACTGTATGACAAAATAAGAAAGATCTTGTGACTTGGCTGAAGAGCTGAGAATGACAGGGTACACAGTTCAAGACAAGGCTGAAAAGATGAGTGGGAACCACATTCAGCCAGACTTTGCTATTCTAACAGCAACAGAAAGCCACATAAGGATCTCAACGTCAAAGAGTGGGTGAATGTGTACCTGCATGAGTGTGTGCCTGTTGTATGTGTCCATGTGTGTAGGGGCAAGGGGAGGGACACCAGTGTGAAGTGGTCCCATTTGTGAAGAACACACTGGAGGGGCCCAAACCAGGTACAGCAGGATCAGTTAGGAGATGGGGGAATGAACAATGGTAGGAGTTAGGAACAGGGTGGTGACAGTGGAGATGGAAAGAAGATGAATTTGAAAGTGATTTGGGAGGCAAAAGGGATAGGCTGTGAGTGCAGAACACATAAGCAGGGGAAGGGAGCGGGAGGGACCAACAGCATCTCCTGGGTTTAGGGATCCATGGAGATGCCATTTGCTGAGACAAGCAGAGAGGGTGGGAAGTAGAGGCTGTGAGTGTGACTTTGGTTGTGTTCCATCTGAGACGCCTCTGGGGCTTCCAAGGGAAACACCGTGAAGATGGGTCTGGCAACCAGAGTGTGGGTACAGGGATATGTCACTGGGAGCAATCAAACATCTACTCCTGTGGAAGCCAGTGTCTAGTCAGATGCTCTGTGTCTGTGTTTACTCCTTAAGGGTATGTTCATTCCCTTTCTCTAGGGACTAGAATACAGAAAGTACACAATAATGTAATAAAGGCTGCTCAAATCCATCAGTGGGGGCCAATATGCAAAAATAACTGATTTACTATGGACAATCCCTGAGATCACTGTTTCCTGACACCTGCTGTGAGCGGATGAGGCAAAAGATTAGGCCTCTGTCTACTCCCTCCTTCCTCTCCTTTGGAAGTACCCCTTTATGGAGTCCTTCAGAGCACTGAGAGTTTACCAACCCACTGTGTAATCTAGCCTTGAAAGTGCCATCCTGCACAGGGGAGAAGAGGTTAAGAATTTGTAACCATAGTCCTGCTTCAGGTAATGAAGGCCTCTGAAGTCCCTGGTCTGTGGGAATGTTCAGAAACAAGAGTGGGGGCCGTTGCTAAGGCAGAACTCGCCAGGAGAGAAAGCAGTTTACACAATGCAGAATACTTCAGAAAATAAGCGTGAGGCTCCAGGGCGCCAAGGGACCCTTGTTTGTGCACATGTCAATGAAAATCAGAGGGAAGGAACTCCTCTTTTAATCTCTGATTTGTATTCAACAGTGGAGTGACACTAGGGGCAGGCTTTGCAAGTAGTTAAGATAATTCTTATTTAATTCATACTTTCTGGGCAGAAACTTACTCATTTCTGAATTAAGTTTATCAGGCAGGGTCGTTTTAGCATATCAAGTGGAATCTGTGTGGGTGCAGAGGATTTAAGAAGGATGAGGGCCTACTTGCATAGCTATTAGCAGTTTTCTGTGGAAGTCAATCAACTTTTTTTTAGTCTTCCAGTGTGGGAGGAAATAGAACAAAAACAACCTGATTTTAGGGTCCCTATTTCAGTGGCGTTGCTATCAAATCCCCAAAATTAATTTTTAGTCTTATCTATAAATACACACATACATATATATAACACATATAAAATATATATACCTTAGTTCATGAAAACACACCCAATTTTAATGCTAATAACAAAAGCAGCTATTATTTGTTGACTCCATTCACTGGGTAAACAGGTGCCAGGTGCCACATACGTCAGGCAAAATTCTGGGTGCTGGAAAGGCAGTGGCAATCATGAAAAGTCCTGCTTAAAGTCTGAGGGCAGAGATGGACATAAACACAAATATCAGTGCCTAGAACTATTTAGAGAATCAAAACAGGGTGACACAACGGGGTGACTTGAGACTGAGTGCTCAGGGAAGGCCTTTCCATAGGTGACATTTAAGCTATGGCCCAACTAACTCCAAGTAGAACCCTATCAGAGCCTGGGAAAAGTCCCAGATTTCTGGGACAGTGTAGAGGCTGCAGGGAGGAAGGAAGTTACAAGATGGGGCTGGGAATGCATATGGAAACCAGGATAAGGAGTGGGTGTTCTCTCAGTGCAGGGGATGAACAGGCTGGGGTAAAGGGAGAGAAGCGGGTAGCGGACACTGATCTTCTTTACCCACATGGGGAACACTGGGGACAGACGCTGATGAGTATGCTGTGTATTCACGGTGGAGACATGAAGAGTTTTATTCTGGACTATTTTAAGTTTGAGGTGCCTATTAGACATCTCAGTTGAAATGCTCTGTGGCAGTCAATCACCAGGTGCTGTGTAGAGGAACTATACATTTTCTACTCCTTACATCAACCCAGCTTATGGTATTATTACCAACATCCTATCAGAGTTAGGTGGTATCTCACTGTAGTTTTGATTTGCATTTCTCTGATGATTAGATTAGTAAGGCTGAACATTTTTTCATGTGTCTGTTGGCTGCTTGTATGTCATCTTTTATGAAGTGTCTGTTCATGTCTTTTGTCCACTTTTTAATGGGGTTGTTTGTATTTTCCTTTTACTTTGTTTGAGTTCCTTGTAGATCCTGGATGTTAGGCCATTTTCAGATGCATACTTTGCAAATATTTTTTCCCATTCGGTGGGTTGTCTCTTTACTCTCTTGATAGTTTCTTCTACTGTGCAAAAGCTTTTCAGCTTGGTGATCTTACATACAATCCAGCAATGCCTCTCTTGGGAATATACCCGGAGGAACATAGATCACTCTAACAAAAACCTGCACAACCATGTTCACTGTCACACTATTCACAGTAGCAAAAACATGGACCAACCCTGCTACCCATTAAAAGTGGACTAGATATAGAAAATGTGGTACATATACGTGATGGCATATTATGCAGCCATAAAGAAGAACAAAATCATGGCCTTCATAGCAACTTGGATGCAGTAGAGTCCATCATACTAAGTGAATTATCACAGAACAAATAACCGAATACTGCATGTTCTCACCCACAAGTGGGTCCTGATAACTAGTCACATTAGCACAAGGGTGGGATCAGTAGATGGGGAGAGAGGGAGGGAGCGAGGAGGGTAGGGGTATGTGACGACACAAAGGGTACTCGGTCCATTACCAGGAGAAGTGAGGGATGCCTAGAAGTTTAAACTTCATGCAGTCTACTTATGTAGTAAATCCTCACTTGTACTTTACAACTCTATAATAAATAAATACATCTTAAAAAATTTACAAAAAAGAGAAAAACTTCAATGATAACTTAGAAATGGGGGAGGGGATAGGATCATTCAGAGCTTGGTGTCTGCCTTGCTCCAGAAATGACTGATAAAGAGCAACCTCAGCTGGGAAACCAAACTCAAATGACTAAAACATCAGGACCAAGTATGAAACATTCCTTGTCTTTCTCAAAAGCCCTCCTTTTTGTGTGCCAACCAGAATATTTGTTTTGCTCAAGACACTTTTTCAGTTATGCTTCTGCTTAAAATAACATAATTTGAAAAATCATTTTCATAAAAGTAGCATGGTGCTTTCTGTGAGAGGAAATTGGGTGTGGGTTTGGCTCATGTCACAAATGAAAGAGCTTTAGAAATCATAGCCTAGCCTAAATGGATTGTAATCAGGAATCCACCACCCACATGCAGTTCCACTTGATATGCTTCAACTGCCTCTCCTCCTAGAAAAGATGTAAAACAAATTACTCTCTTCATCAAGATAAGGTGAGCTAGAACAGGAAGACCTGAATTAGTCCTGAGGCTGTGGTGAAGCCCACCTTCCCTGTGGGCTAAACATAAAGCACTGGGGTTTACCGATTCAAAGGTTTTCCCCTCCTACAAGATAAGTAATGTACTCATCCTCTCAGCCGCACTCCCCCAAAGCAGTCTATGTTTACTGGGCCTGTCTTCTATGACAACATATCTTGACTGTGTGCACACTACAGCTAGGCACAGTCTCTGGTCTCAAGGTCCTCTATTAGAGTGGCCAGGGTGAAAGACAATACAGAAAGATCACAGCCCACTGTGATTGTTTACCTTAGGAGCAGGACTTATGGCAGTACACAAGAGGAACACCTAATCCAGCCTTGAAAGGTCAGGGGAGGCTTCCTGGAAGAAGTGATTTGTAAACTGAGGTCTAAAAATAGTCTCTGAGTTTTAATTCATTCACACAAACCATGTATTTTCTGCTTCTTTTCAAGTTATCTTCCCATTTTCCTACCTAATGCTGCAGAATCTTTGTACAATTTATTTTAATCATATCTGGAAGACGTGTCTACTTCTTTTCTGTTAATCAAATACTAGCTAGTCTATGAACATATAAAATACTGAAAATCTATGAATAGGGGGCACATCTGTGGTTCTCCAGAGTATAGTAACTTCCTGAGGTCACGATGCCAAAGTCCTACTCCAAACGCAACTCCAGAGAATATTCAAGCGTCCAAGACATTACTGATTTCCCTTTATTCACAGAAAACAGAGAAAAATACACCCACTATGGTTTGAGAAAACCCTCATCCAAGAGTACCCTGCTCTGATTAGAGGAACATATTAGGTGGGACAAGGCTAATTAATGCCTTCCTGATGACTCTTTGAAGATACAAGCATTCTTAAACTCTCTCAGAACATCTATTAAACATTTCTACAATGTACAGACTAGGAGAGAATCTCATGCATTTCCACCTCTGCCCATGAGCAGCAGTGCTCTTGTCCACAGCATACCTCCATGATTCTATTGACAAAACTAAGGCAATTCAAGCTAAATGGTATCCTAATGGAATGGAGACAAAACCCGTCAAGCTCTGACTCTCTGTCAGAGAAAATTCCTTTTGGAATGGAGTTCAGTAGTTTCAGCTTGTTTTCTCTGCCTGCCCACTGGGCACCTTCCCACCCCCACCCAGACCCACTCATTGTCATTCACCATCCACGCATGGCCTTGCGAAGGATAAAGAAACCTAGCTCCAATGAATCTTGTGCTGGCTTGGGGAGGTCTTCCCTGCCCCGCACAATAGGCTCCTCTCTAATGTGGCCCTTGGTAGCTCATCTGTTCCACAAATGGTTATCTTTGTGCTTTCAGGGTTATATGGTTATGCAGACTGGGGGCTAGCTGTGGATGCAAAGCCAAACCCAGGGCTTCATGGTCACAGATTTCAAAGCCTTTCTTTTCAGCGGTAAACACAAAGGAGCTTGTGAAACAGATCAGCCTCAACAGTGCAATAGACTTCTATGGTGCTGCAGATAAAGGGAAGAGGATGTGGGGCCAGTTTATCAACGGCACAGGCGACAAAAGAGAAGATTAAAAGTCCTCTGAAAATAGGAAATAGAGTGGGCAATAACTGCTTGCCCCTGAAGAATCCTTTGGAAGTAGCTCAGGAATAATGGAGCAGCTCAGTGGGCGGGAGGGAGTTGGATGCTCCCCTCTCCCTCACCTTACAGTTGCTGCCTTTAGGCAGAGTCACAGGGAAGTTTATTTAGAAGGAAAGACAGGCGTAAAGAGCTCTGACTCTGAAAAAAGTGCTCCTCTCCCTTTTTCTCATCATGCCATTTCCCTGGGAGGAAGTTTCAAGCATTTGTGAATTCTCTCAGAAATATAAATGCTCTCTGTTCCCTTAGCTCACATTGGAAGATCTTTCCATCATTATCACCCAAATATTAATTTATTCACTGAATAGTACTAATTAAATGTGTACTCTGCGCCAGGCACTGTGTCTATCACAGGCTGCCCTACCAAGGCATCATCTATCATTTCATTCAGGAAGGCATTGGCCCAGCTCCCTAAAAGCTTGTGATCAATTATGGTCAACACAGCACAAATGACAGGATCTGACTGCACTTAGTGCCAAAGTTTGCCTTCATTTATACCACCAATCTGGGGTCTAGCAACGTATTTATAGTACATTCTTTTGTAGCCTTTTGATTTTGGTCTTTGAAGAGAATATAGTGCTCTAAATATTGTTTGTTTGCTAATATTCCCATGAAAATGTTAAATTTTTTCTTAAAAAATATCATTTACCAACCACATTTTAAAAATAATAAAATAAAATAAAAATAAAAAAAATCATTTATTTTAATCTGAAGCCCTAAGGTTAGTTATGGGAAATCACACAAAGTGAACCAAGATACTCATTTTCGAGCTTGATTCAAACTGAGGCAGTATTTTAAAGGAAATCTTTAAAAGTGATTGGGTTAAACAGTACTTGGTACATAGTAAGCCCTCAATAAATATTTGTTGAATAAATGAATGAATAAATTCCCTTTATTTGACTCTACTTTCTCATCTAGGAATAGGGAGGTAAATAAAGTGAATCAGTATTTAACATTTTGTAGTTTACCAGCTAAGGGTAAAAAATCTCATTCTCTTTTTGTTACTAAAACCATCCATCTGCCAAATGTCACTTCCTGATAAGAGCCCATTTCTAAAGTCCTCATTTGTAACTAAACGTTGGCTGACATAATTAATGTTTCCCACAGAACATGTGAAGAACAAACCAAAGTCAACTGACAAATCAACCCTACAAGATGGTCATTATAGAGGCCCATGCCATAAACTCCCAAGACATGGCATTTATTCAAATTTAGAAAAGGCAAAAGTATCTGAACCTTTCTAAGAAATGCGGGCGATGGAAAGAGAGGTAGTCTTAGCTAGAAGGAGGGGGAAGGGATTTAACCCACTGCCTGTGAGATACACTAATAGTCTCTGGAGGTAAACACTGATGAGAGGTCTAATGATTGTGGCTCCAGGCCCGCTTGGAGCTGGACCGCCAGCTGGGCACTTAGCTGCAGTGCCTCCCCCCACCTCCGTAGAGTGAACTTCTTCACTGGGGCTCTAGCAGGTCACTTCGGTCATTCCTGCTCCCTGTGGGGAGAATCAAACCAAGTGCTGCACGTCCTAAGACAGCAAGCTGGCTAGACCAGGGAGCAGAAAGCAGCCTTCTCATTCTGCCTTCCTGAGTTTCAGCTGGGAAGTCTTTTTAATGTTTCCTGCTAACAGCAGTTTAGCTTAATAAAAAAAAATAAATAAATAAAGGCAAGGTAATTAGGTAGGTGGGAGGAAAAGACCTAAATCTGAGGCTCAGAGGAAAAAGGACACAGGTAAAACCCCACTGTAATGATTACCTTTATAGATAGAAGGCCTTTGTAAAACGAAGTTATTTCCTGTGTACAGAAGCAGCCCAGTCGCACGGCCCTTGCTGTCCTGATAGGCAGCCATAAAGAGCACTCTTTGGCTGAGCCCGGTGTTTCGCAGCACAGCACTCTGCAGTGAGCGCTGGACTGAAAACCGTTGGCACTGCGACCTGGAGAAAAGCTGAGCTGTTTCCAGTTCAATGTGTAGCTATAAAATAGCAAATATCAAGAACAATTCGCACTTGCTTAGCCTTTACATTTTCCATCTGCTACTCTGTTTAATTTTCTTCAACCCCCTCACCACTTCCTACCTCACTCACCCAGTGCCAGATTCCTGAAGGGGGCAGATCAAGTACCTGCTTTACTCACATCACTCACTGGGCATCTGGAACAAGAAGTTCTTTTTCACTATCTGATTTTTTAAAAATCAAAGTAAGGTCGGGTATAGTGATTAACATCCATAATTCCAGCACTTTGGGAGGCAGAAGCAAGAGGATTGCCTGAGACTAGGGATTTGAGACCAGCCTGGGCAACTTGGTGAGACCTCGTCTCTACAATAAATGAAAACAAAATTAGCCAGGTATCGTGGTATGCACCTGTAGTTCAGCTATATGGAAGGCTGAGGTGGAAGTCAAGGCTGCAGTGGCTATGAGCATGCCACTGCACTCCAGCCTGGGTGACAGAGTGAAACTCCAATTTAAAAGATCAAAGTAGTTATGGGAACAAAAATCAGAATCCCGTGGGATATCCTTATACTTTTTTGTATGTTTTATGTCTTTATAGGAGGAAGGAAGGCAGCACAATCTCTCTGTGTGAAGGCCCTCTAGAGGTCTTAGTCTGGCCCCGTAGCCACGACAAAAACCACAAAAAGACTGATGCTGAGAAGGGGAAAAGGTGTTTCCAAGCATCACATTTCCTTGCTCTGCGGATCACTGTGGGCCATAGGCTGCCTTGAATGCACAGTGTTTCTTATAGCTACTCATCCTCTTTATATAGCTCTTTTTCCAAGTATAGTTGGGTTTTCGATACATGGGGCTATAGTATTTCCATTTCAGTCATCAGTCAAGCTGCTTCCTCTCCAATCTTGACTACCATCTACTGAGCCCCAGGAAGGGTCTTTGCAAAGATATACATGATCAGGGTGATTGAGTGACTGAAAGGTTAGTGCTGGATATTTCCTGGCTTGGAAAGGAATATGTTAAATCGGATCTACCTCCGTTCCAACATAAATCCTTCATCCGTTCTCCCACTTGGAGATTTTTTGGTGGTAACAAGCTGTACTTTCAAAGGATTATCAGACTGACACTTCACAAAACACTTAAAAGATGAAATTTTGACTAGAGAGGACAAAGAGGGCGGGAGGCTGGTCTAGGATAGGTAGAACCCTAGTGGAGAGGGAAAGGAAGTGTCGAGAGAGGGGGTGGGAGGTATGCGAAGGCACACAGGCTTGGGAGGACAGTACAAGCAGGCTCCAGGAACTTACTGATTTTCCAATACCATGGAGAACCTGCAGCACATTGTCAAATAATCCTGAGTGTGATGCTGCTGCTCTCCTGTTTCAAGCTCCAAGGGGTCTTTATTGTCTTTGAATGAAGTATGAATTCCTCACCAGGCAGTTCATCTTAGAGCAAGTCCCCAACCATACTGAGCTGTGCTGGCTCTCAGGCCTGCAAGCCTTTGTACCTGCTCCTCTCTTTTCCTGGAAAGCACATTTTCTCCTCAAGTAAAATGGTCATGATTTAATTCAGAAGTCATTCTCCAGTCTTTTTAAACCAATTTGGGGTGGGGGAAGGAAGTTAAGAGAGCCTACAGCCCCCTGAAGACACTGCTAAAGTTCTCAGATCACTCGATTATTTGATTACCTGTCTGCCTCTCCCTGAAGATGGTGAGACATGATTTCCATGAGGGCAGGCATGGGGTTTTAGTTATGTTTGTATCTCTTAGTGCCTAGCACATAGTAGGTCTTCAACAGACACCTGCACAATGAAGCTATTACGGAACCAGTTCATAAACAGTTGAGACTGCTCAGTTGAGTGGATGGTTTTCTAGTCTCTCTTGCTTCCTTGTGTCCGTACCCATCCCACCTTCTATCTGTTTCTCTTTATAACTATCTATCTATTCTATCAACATAGAATTCCAAAGGCTTCTCCAACGTGATCAATCTTTGGAGGTTCAAAGAGTAAATGCTTTGGAGATACCATAGAGGAAAGGAAATCTTTTTGGTCATTTTTTTTTTTTTTTGCAGAAGGGCTCTTTCCAACCATACATGCCCCCTAAGATAAGAACCCAGATAAGAAGTACCACCTCTGTGAATAATGCTAATGACACCATTAGTATACTTCAAATAATACCATCTGCCCATGCCCTCTGCCCAAATCCCTAGATACTTCCAAGGTATTCTAATGGCTATAGCTCTTTCTGATTGTGTCTTTGTAGACTGGTGGTTCCTAAAGTGTAGTCCCTGGATCAGGGGTGTTGGAATCACCTGGAAACTTGTTAAAAATTCTCAGATTCCACCCCAGATCCACTGAATCAGAAATTCTGGTGGCAGGGCTCAGGAATCTATGTTTTAGCAAGCCCAAGTAATCATGATATGCACTAAAGTTTGAGAAATATCATTTTAGACTTTTAGCGAAACCATAGGTACGGCCTTATTATTTAAAGTACATATTCATGAAAGGGAGACAGAATATAGATTCATAAGGCTATCAGTCTTTCCAACTGGGAAGCACTGTCTAGGTGAAGTTTCTGCAGTAATGGAAATGTTCTACATCTGAGCCGTTGATATGGTAGCTACTAGCTACACATGGTTTGGGGCATTTGAAATATGGCTGTGGGACCGAGAAACTGAATTTTTAAATTTATTTAGTTTAAACCTAAGTTTAAATGTCCACACGTGCTCAGTGGCTACCATATTGAAAAGGGTGGTTCTCAAAGATAACTAAAAAATATAAAACCATATTGAAATCAGCTTCTAAAACCCCTGAAATAAAAATCTTTAAAATACAGTCTCTTAGATTTTGTCATCTGTAAAACAGAATTCACTGATTTGCTCATTCAGTTCATTCAAGTATTTACTATTTATCTCAAGTTTGCACTATTAAATTAATGTTTTGAAACTTTTTTTGAAGCAGTTTAAAACATTATGCAAAGTAGCAGTATTATTTCTGTATAATCTTGATAAGGCTTTAGGCATATGATTTGATCTGATTTGATCTGTGATAAGTTAGGATTCTGTGGACAGTAAGCCACATTGTTACCATGTGCCTTGCGATGCATCTTTAAGAGTCAAAAGGGATAGACTGTAACAGAAGTCAACCTCAAAAACTGCCAAGGAAATTTCTCTTTGTGAACATACAAATCTTTCAGACTGCTCTGTGCTATACCAGGCTCTGTTTTAGTAGATAGGGGATCTTATTTTCTAAGACAAATATGTACTGCAACCTCGTTAAGGGATAGGCTGCCCTTAGTGTTCATCATTAATGAGTTTGTATTCACGACTAAATTTGGACTACAGAAAGACTACACTAGGTATTTTTAAAAATTTTATTTTAAATATGACTTCGCAGTTTAGTCAAATCCAGACTGTCCCTGAACAAATAAATGCTCCTAAGAAAAGATCTGAATGAATATGCATTCCTAAGAGAGGACTTTTGCAAAGCTCTTTGTCTCTTTGGCTTTTTGGGCTACAACTCTAGCCTACATACACACAGGCCCTCTTCACAAGAAAGTTCCCTGGGAGTATGACAAGGGCCTCTCAGCAAGAACCTGGGACCCAGTGGTGACAACAGTGGTGACCAAGTTCTCTGTGGCCCAGGACTGGACTGCCCTGACCAGTCTCCTGTGATACCTGCTGCTAAGGCTGTAATACATGGCCCTGACCCCTGGCCCTATCTGGGACTTTGCTGACAGAAAAGGTCATTTTTAGTGCCTTGTTCCTTTGTGTCACACTTGAGGAAACTGAATAGGGTTTGGGCACTCCTCAGACATGCGAGTGTCCCCATCGGACTAGCAGGTGGCTCAGCGCAGGAATTCAAGTGCTGAAATGGGGCAGCATCCTTGAGGAAGGGGACTAGAGGATGCAGGGCCCAGGGAGTCCCTCTTTCATGGTCTCTACCTCGAATGTCAGGTTTGGAGGGGAGTGAGAGAGGACAAGACGGTCAGGTTAAGGGAAAGAGGGAATTTGGGTCAAGTCGGGACTGGGCTCCGGGCGGAACCAAGGGGAGGAATGTGGCTGGGAGTGGGAGGGTTCGCAGTGTGCGGGTGTGAATGTGAACTGTAAATGTCATCTACCCAGGGATGCCAAGCCCAGGCTTTCCATCCTCTGTTCCCTCACCTAAGACAGACCTCAGATATGGACCCCAGCACTCTTTCTACCAGGCCTGGAGGCCCCTCACAGCCTTCAAAACAACAGCTAGGGGATACAACTGCATCACTCAGAGTTTGCTAATAAAATCTCCCACGCTTTCGTGATCTGGACAAGTCCCCCCATTGGATGAAGAAGGGCTCCTGAATAATCACAGCAGCATTATCCATCATAAGCCGAGCCTCTTACTATGATCCAGTATATTACAAACAACAACCCATTTCATCCTCATGACAACTGTAGGAGGAGAGACCATCTCTAGTCCCATGTGGGAGATGAGGAGACTGGGGCAGACAGAGGCCAAGACTGGCTGCAAAGCGCACACATCTCACGAATGGTAGAGTTGGGTCCTAGGCCAGGTAGTTGGCCCCAGTGTTCCTGCTCTCCACTATTTTGCTGGTAATGCCTCCCACGTGGACAGGGCTCTGGGTTTATCACAGAGCAAATGAGCACATACGTTTTAGAACATTATATTTGTAGATTCATTAAAATCCAACATTTACAGGATATTAAAACCGTTCTAAGAGACAATCATGGTAAAGGTGTAATCGCATTTGTAAGTTTGCCAACTCAGAGTGTAAGAGCTTTTATGAAAAGTTTTAAAAATGTGGCTTACAGGGTAATGGTTTATGGTCAACTGCCTTTTGATCTTTCATGTGAAAAATATGTACTTACATATATTGCAGGAAACCTCACCACTTCCTTCCTAAGTGTTGGTCAAAAACACTAATTACTTGACTAATTAGACTGTGAAACTTCCCTTACAGATGGTAAAAATGAGCTATTTTCACCCCGCAAATTTAGTTGTGACATACCACCAAAAAATTGTAGAAATCTTTCAATGGTTTTATTGTAGGCAGCATGAACAATTTAAGCAAATCATATAAAATAAAATCAAAACTAATGAAAATGACCTGTTCTTTCATAAGAGGGGAACATAACCCAGTTCTACAGGACTCAAGAGCTAACCACGGAGGCCTGTCAGGGAAGTGAGCCCCCTTTGATAGGAGACTGGAAGCTAGGTCAAGATACTCGCTCCATAGCCTGGACTTGGTCAATGACTTGGTCAGTCCTATCTTGATTTGTGATTCTCATCATGGTTTCAAGTACTGTTGTCTATTCTATCTGTAGTCACAGGCTGAGGTAGCACTACTTCCTTTGTCTTCTCTCAGATACTCCCTACAAGTGTATGTCATGTGTATCTGTAGGCCAGTGTAGTACTGCTTTTAGCTTTGTGTCCACAGTACTTTGGATTGCCACATCAGCACATGTGCCAAAAGAATCAGCGTGGGATAAAATGAATCTTACCAAGTACTGCAGCTCTGAGAGGAAATGCCTCCTCTTGAGGAGCGCAAGCTCATGTGACACTCCACACCACAGGACACTCACCAGCATCAAGGCTGCCAGTGGCTGCTGTCCAGCCCATGACCGGTGGGATGGCCCCAACCACAGCTCCAACCCATGTGTTGGCAATGCTGATCCTCTTCAGTGGTGTGTAACAGCAGGTATACAGGAAGATGTTGAAGAGCCCCAGGGCTCCTGTGAGTGGATTCACGCCCCAGGTCAGGAGGGCCACTCCTGGAACAGCACAACATGTGGCAAAAGACACAGCTAGCAATGGGCTGGAAAAGAGCAGAGAACATAAAGTAATCATTCCTAGCTCAACTCCATCACACTGCCTAGACTCAGAGCTGCTAACGTGCACAATCTACTTATTCAGTGAGGTAGTTTCTTCCTTGTTATGGGGAATCCTCTTCACGAAACTTAAAATAAGGAAGGGTGTTTGCAAGGCTGCTCGCCTTGAGTTTGCCAGTTGAGAGTAAAGTTGTTAAGGGAGTTGAGGTCAGAGCACCCCAGATTTAAATATAGGCTCTGACCCTTCACTCTCCACATCTCTATGAGAGAGATTATCTCTTCCTCATAGGGTTGAAGTAAGGCCTGAGATGATGTCTCCTTTGGAGGATGCTCCATTTTAGGGTTGGTCATGAACAAACCACTTAAAACACAAATCTGTAAGATTTGAGCAGAAAATAGTACTTTAATTCTGGAAGCAGTTCTACCCCTTTTTTATGCTTTATTTTAAAACATCACTTAATTAGCAATAAGGAATAATAATGGTATGCCTCAGTGAGTGCTATAATTGCAATATCTGTAATAAATTACAGGCCCAGCATGGTACCAGTTCCCAATGAGAGTAAACACTGGGTGGCTGCTGCGCGGTGCCAGTGCTGTCACGGGGTTTGTGGACTCGGGATCTTTAAGAGGAGATGGCACAGTGTTATATGTGGAAATGAAATCTGTCAATTAAAACTCTACAGTGATAATGATGATTATAAACTTGTTTCTCAAGAAAGCCCACTTTTAAAAGTAGACTTTGTATGGAATCTTGTGAAAGACTTTTTGAGAGTCTAGATAAATTGGATCTACTAGTTCTTGCTTATATGCATGTTTATTTATTCTTTCTTAAGAAACCTAAGGAGGTTACTCAAGCCTGCTTTCTCCTTGCAGAAGTCATAATTCGACCTCTCAGTAAAGTATGTTTGTCTAGTGTCCAGTGATACCTCTCAATTACAGATTCCACATGTGCTTCTTGGGAAGCAAGAGTCACCAGCATGCAGCTTCTAGGGTGCTCTGGTTTTAGCAATGGCCAAGTCCCTGGGAGAGGCAATTTTTACCCTCCATGCACATATGTGAGATAATACCCTTCTACAGGGTTGCAGTGTTACCATGGCAGGACAGAAGCCCTGTGTCTATGAGACTGCTCCTCTAGGAAAAATACCAACTTGTAGGATTATGAGAAGTCAGAATTCAGCCAGGAGGAGGCTTGGAGGAGCAGGAGAGCTTAGTGGCTGAAAACGTAGTACCAAGTGAAACCAGGGCGACAGAATATAAAAAATGGAAATGACTTGATGGAGAATTCTGGTTCCCACTCTGCTATTGGGGTCAGCACTGTGACTCTTTCCTCTCAGGCCTGGGACCACTCAGAATGGGAGGCTTAATGGATAAAGAGCATATAATGTTGCCAGTCTAGGTGCTTGTGTCAGAAGAACCAAGAACAACAGCTGAGAGACATCTTACTTAGTACATGTTCTAACCTGAGGGTGACTATCCATCTGCTTTTGCCTGGGCCATCTCTTCTGAATCCCATGGTCAGTAACTTCCACAATACTCACACCCAAACCCTCAATTTTTCACTCTGCCTTATCCTTTTATCATTCTCACTCTGATGACACCCATTTCTGAATCTGCTCAATGATCTCTTGTCTCTGCTCCTGCTGGGGAAAGCCCTACAATCATACTAACTGGCCCTACTGCAAAAGGATGGTTTAACGGTGCTGGTGCCTGGCTGGAGTTGATTTCCATTCTCTTTCTTTATAATGACTGTTTTAACTCCTCTCCCACCTTCTCAAGGCTCCAGCTTCACTCTAGCTGCCAATATTACTCCTTAACAGACGTTCTTCTCTCTTACACAACAGTGACAAATGTCCTCAGATTTACTTTTTTGCCTTTCTCTCATTTCAGGAAAACAGGCTGTCTTCTTCATTTTTAAAGATCAACTCTCTACTTTTGCTCTTTTAAATCTCTTCCCTAATCTGTTCTTTTTCTCTCTGTCTCTACTGTCTATTGACCTCCTGTATCCTCATATAAATTACTTTATTCATATTTCCCCCAAGATAATACCCCTCGCTTCAACACTCTTCAAAGTCAAAATCCTTATGAAACAGACTACACACATAACTTGTCTCTATTTCCTCCATCCTCAGTTTCCTATTTGCTCCTCACCATTTATTGAAACAGATTTCTCAAGAGAGTAATATCATGTGACCTGGGACCACCTAGCTCCCAGTACAGCATACAATATAATTTTCCAGATGAAAGATTACAAGGATGTGTCAGTGTTGTTACATCTCCCATATGCCCAGAAAGGAGAATTTAGATAGCTAAAAAGCAGTACAAATATTATAACTGTTGTTTTTCTTTCAATAGGTAGTTTATAGCTTATAAAAATGATTTTTTCCCCCTATGAGACTCTAAAAAGCTAGTTTTATTTTGTGTAGAAGAAAAATGTGGCTGATAAACATTTTTATTTTTCCTGAATTGGCCCTTGTGTTAAAAAGAAGAAGGTTGTTCACTTTTTTCCCAAAGTCTGTGGAAGCCAGTTGGATTCAAAGGTATTAGTGTTATGAAAAGCCCTTTTAAGAAAGCACACATGAATTTAATTTATTGAGATAGGCAATTTTATGTGAAAGTTTAGTTTCTGACCCTTGTTGAAATCACAAAAAATCATGAGCCTCAATTTTGGTGTTTAAAGCAATATGTTCAAGGGCATAAAAGAAAATTTGGTAAGTTGACAAGCCATGCAAACAAAAATGTAGTTATTTACCCAAGATGTCATGGATATTCTCAGCACCTAGGTACCTGAAGGAAGCTATTCCCTCCTGGCACAAGGAGCCCTGAATCAGTGGGCTTCAGAAATTTCTTGTGTTATGTGCAAAAGTACTCCAGTTGCAAACTGTGTGAAGTTTACTTTCCTGTGATGTTTCATTTTCTCTAAAACATTTATTATAAAATTAATATATGCTCAATTCAGAAAATCTGCAACTGTAGAAAAATCATAAAGAATTTGAAATTAGTTATTCAGAAAAATATATTGGTTGATATTTTTCTAGCTTTTTTCCAATGATGAATCTAGTAAAAAAAATCACTGCAAACATACTAAATTGTGTTTTTCCCCTGCTTTATTTCAATATATCTTGATAATTCCACCATGCCAATAAGAATCTTTTTTATATCATCATCATTAATAGCTACATAGTGGACTATACTATGGATATACAACAATTAATTCTACCAACATGCCTGTTTATGGACGTTGAATAGTTTTCCATTTTTAAAAATAAGAAAGTATATTGGGATAAATACCTTATGGACAGACTTTTGTTCACAGATCTGATTAGAATAAATTCCGAGGATAAATTCCTAGCTGTGAAATTTCTAAACCAGATGATATGCACATTTTTAAAGAGATTTTGACAGGCACTAACAGGCTGTACTCCAGACAGTTTGTGCTAGGTTATACTCCCACCAGTAGTATACGAGAGTACCTATTTCTAGAATCTGTATCAACACTGGGTGTGGCATTAAAAACAAAGCAAAACAAAAACAAAAATTGCGAGTAGGCACTAGTGCAATACAACTTGCAGAGCCTCTTACTTCTTGCATCTGCTGAGGGCCTGGGGTGGCTAAAGTCTTTTTAGCCTGGTCATCATCAGCTGGGAGTAGCCTCCTGTGTGCTTAAAAGCTCCTTCAGTTTACCCCGTTGTACTTATAGTCTCATATTCTATTGCATTTCCTGAGATTAATACACTAAGTTTAAAAAACAAAGGACAGACCCAGGATATATTATGGTAAGACAGATGTGGTCCTGGACCTGTGAGTACTTACACTGTAGTGGTCAACAGTTCAATAGGCAAGAGCTACTGACAGGGAGACATAATGTAAAATGTGTGTTGGGGGAAGGACAGGGAATGTTTCCAGGAAGAAATGATGTTTAAACTGAGGCCTGATGGACGGGTGGGAGAAGGGCAGAAAAGGAAGAGGAACATTTCAGGCAGCGAGAACAGCATGTGAGAAGGCCGAAGGTGAGAAGCACAGCAAGTTTAAGTTCTACATACTGGAGAACAGAATGAGAGTGGGAGGTGTCAAGAGAGCAGAGAAGCACATGCAGACTCAACGACGTCTTCTCTGCTTTTTAGGCACGAAAATTAAGTGATCAGATCTGTTTTTTGGAAGGATCACTCTGCCTGCCATGTGAAGGTCAGCAAAGATAGACAAGCGTGCATTTATTTACCTCAAAAGAGAGGCTCACATTATGCATTCTTGAAGAAAAAGAGTCGTGAGTGCACCACCACATAAGTTTCACCAAATGCTCAAAGAAACAGCCTTCAGCTAGTTTGTATCTTTAATCTATCTTCCAAACTTCCTAATACACTGGTGGAGTAAATCAGATCAGTAGAGAGCAGGCCTGCCTCTCTCACTGAATGGCTCTTTGGTCTGATGACATGAGGGTGATCATGGTTTGCATTTTTAGCTCTATTATTCTTGGCTCTACTTTGTCCCTAGTCTTCTGTCACACTTCACATACCTTTGCAAGTTACCTGCAGTCTTGTTTAAAATAAGGCAGAAGAAAACAGTTAAAAAAACAATGGGGTAACTACAGGTCTTTGGTTAGAATCTTTGTATACGATGAAACATCGCTAAAAGAAGCAAAGGACTCTGAAACTGCAAGTAGGAAGAGGACAAAAAATAGTAACAGTTCTGGGATAAAGAGAAAATACATCAAATGGTATCTGGGTTATTAAGTTTGATTTACCATGAAATCTTTAAACACCATGTGATATTAAAGTTATTGAAGTTTAGCTGTCTTAATAAAGAGATCTATTTTTTGAGATAGAAAAAGGTAAAAAAGTGTTCATTTCTCATCTCAGTTAAACAACTCTGATTTTCTGCCTTGTGCTCAAAAATGTGATCAGAGCTAAATCTCAAAGGTCTGAAAGGCAATTCTGTTAAGAACTGATTTCTTGTCATTTTAGGTCAATTACCCTATATATGCTTTCTCCTAATCAAACCATTCAGCGCTTGATCAAAAAATTCATCTGTTCTTCCCATTCCTAGGTGGGTTTTGGAAAGTATCCCAAACCTAGAGACACATTGACACGCAGAGAGTTATTTCCCCTTTTATCATTTATTCTTTATTTAACATGTTTTGTTTAAAGTCTTTTCCTTTTTTATTAGTCTTTTTACTCCTTTTATCATGTAAATTCCTTAGCAGCTAGCTCTCTTCCATTTTGAGTGCTACTCTAACAACTGGTTTCCAGAGGCAAGATGAAGAGGAGAAAGGCTCCCTAGGGCTGTTTCCTTAGGGGAGAGGACCCCGCTGGGCTTTCCAGGTAGACCCTTACCCTTTACCCCATGATACTAAGTGTGGCTCTCAGAGCAGCAGCAGCAGTTCACCTGAGAACTGGTTAGGAATCCAGGTAACTTGGAGGCTTACTGAGATTCGAGAACTACTACTATCATTACCCATGTGATGTCAGTCCCCATCTGGCCAAGACACATGTGTTGAGCAACATGAGCCACTCACTCCAGCGCTGACTCTGGCCTGTGTGGGTCATTCACTATCAGCTGTCCTTTGATATATGCATCTTGACATGTTCCAGTGAAAGAACGCAGGACTGGGAACTGGTTGTTATCACCTAGAAGAGGAACTTCAGGTGTATCCATAGACCCTTGACCAGCCTGTACTACCTATCTTGATTTGCTTGAGTCATGTCATACAGTTACAAGTGTTTTGACCATCAAAAATACTCTGAGGAAGAGATGAAACAAGTGTGGCAAAAGTCTTGAGAATTATTCATTCTGGGTCATGAGTATGTTGGGGTTCACTGTACTATACTACTGGGTCTGCTGGAACATTTTCATAACAAAAATGTTTTCAAATGCTTTAATATACTTTATTACTATTACATTCTGGTTTCCTGATGATAGCATAACGAGACATGATGAACAGGAATTGGGTGGTCTAAGTTCTAGTTCTGATCCTGATGCTAACTAGCCATGTAAAAGTAGGTAACTTATTTAGCTTCTCTGGCCCTTAGTTTCCTCAACTGTAAAGTAAGGGGTGTATTGGGGTTCTTGCGGTAGCAAGATAGACTGAAACTCAAATCAAACTTGCTTAGGCAAAAAGCCTCAAGAACAAAACCATAGGAAAGGCAGGGTTCCCCCATTTAGCTGTGTGATATTGAGCAAACGATGTAATCTGGTGGCCTTAGACTCTTCATCTTTAAATGAGAGATACTTAATAGAATTGTCTTAAAAACTAAATACAATAATGTAAATAAAGTACATAGCAAAGGGTTCATTAAATGAGCACAGCGTTCACTTGTTCATTCAATGATTCATTAAAAATTTTAAGTGCCTATGCAGTCAGCCACTATGCTAAGTGTTATTATATAGCAATGAAAAAATTGGAAAGTTTAATCTAGAAAGGAAGACATATATTAAACATACACAAGTATTATGCATTCTCCAACTGTAAAATCAGCTACAGTGAAAAGAAGAGATGAAATGAGACAGAATAATTTATATAGGAAGGACTTATTTAAATTGTGCTGAAGGTAGGGGGTGATAAACTTGTAATAAATTGTTTCCCTTGATTGATTTTTTCAAATGTATAAAGACATGAATATATGTTAAGACTTATGGATATAAAACTATTTTTTTATTTTCAAGTATAACCTTTTATTTAGAATTTAATTTTATTATACCAAATTACAAAAAGGACTACCAGAAAAAGCTACATTGATCATGTATAAACATTTTACATAAACGTTGATTGGTGTACTTGTGTCTTGACAACAGTAGCTATAATAACTTTTATTAAGAACACAGGAGTTGCATCTCTGTGACTGATTCTTGCTACAGTGAATTTATATAGGAAAGATCAGAAATGCAGATGAATGAGGTGTGATAATATCACAAAACATTCTAATTTTCAATAACATGGAATAAATGTATGAATAAGAAAAATAGCACCATTTGATGGGGGTGGGGAGAAAAAGACCTAATAATTTTCTTGAACTAAAAAAATTCTTTTATATTCATTCACTCACTCATGCAAATAGGTTCAGGATTCATGGTAAGGGTTGAATGGAGATTTATTTAAAAACTCATATACAAAACTGAATTACATTTTAAATTGAGATATCTTTCTACTGAGCATCACTGCTTGGGATCTTTCTACTTCTGCCTTTCCTGCCCAAGGCTACTATAGAAAAGAAACTAACTGACTAAGAGTGAGGTGGGGGGGTGGATTTTCAACATTTTTCTATGAATTATTTTTTTCTCCCTTAAGATATAACATTGCTTTGTTTACTAAGTACCAGTCTTTACCTAGTTCTATCAAAGTAGACTTTTCTACAGATATCAGGAACAAATAAGAGAAATACAAGCTTTAATTTGATGCCTACTTATTGCACTTAATAAATATAATTTAAATTACCTGACTTTTAAATTACTTCCTGGAAAAATGTGGCCTTTCTGTTAAGCAATGTGTCAGGGAGGCCTATGAAATGTTATATTACATCAAGAAAGCTTTATATTTTGAGCAGTTCTGCAGGTAATTGGTTTAGAGAAAAATTAATTTCATACTTCTTGGTCACTCCTTCAGAATGATGTTTAAATTACAAAATAAAATTTCCTTTCTTCAGAAACAAAAGAAAACGTAAAACCTTAATCAAACCAAGCCAATTTAATTCTAATTTCCTGCATAAATCCCACATTTGAGGTCTGAAATGAGTTTTTAGAGAAAGTCTCTACAGATAACTGTTTTGAAAATGTCTCCCCAGAATCTTATTTAGGCATTTTCTATTTCTGAACAAGTCTCCAGCTATAGATACCATAGTAGCAGATAATTGATGTAAATTTAGAACTTAAGGAAATTGTGAAGAAAATGAGGACACAATGGTTGTTTTAAAAGAAAATAAAATTTTAAAGCATGTTTAAGAGAAATGCAAGAATAAAAGACATTTCTGACATAATTATATTCAGCACATGAAGACTGTGGTATCATATTACAAAAAACCTTTTTCCAAGGAAAAAAAGCAGAGCTGAATGAGTTTTTTAAAAACTGAATGAAAAAATCTTTTAATCCAGAAGGAAGATAACATTCACTGTAAAAACAAAAACACACCAAAATGAACCTTTCCCATGTTGACCCCTGAAATTCAGCCTTCTAATTCAGAGAGGAGCACACAGCGACCCTTGAATTATGCTACACCAGTTCAGCTTATCTTAAGGATAATTTGTACAAAGACTAGAATTTTCAGAGAGATGATTCTTATTGCCACATCCATGAAAATCAGAGTTTCTAACATAATAGTCCATTTTTAATAGAGTTTTATGATACTCTAAAAAAACAGCTCTGTTCACCTGCACAAAATAGGGTCAATGAATTTTAAAGAGTTAGTAAAACACAATTTATTAAATAATGAGGCTGGAAAATAAAACTACCTGTCTCTGCAGCTTTACAGACTACCTGGGAGGTGCATGCATGTGCGGCTACCCAGGGATGCAGGTGCTGACCTCTAACTCCATCTCCTCACCTCCCCCTAGGAGCCAAGGCTTTTGTCAAGGACAGTGTTTGCAAACTAGACGCCTATAGGGACCAGGCTGACACAGTAGGCCAAACAAAAAATGCCTCTTCAGGATTTAGTCTGTCGGTTGCTGTTTTGCCATCTCTGGTCTAGGTAAAAGATTTCCTCTGTGAAGAATGTCTACCTAATTTGTGAATGTAACTCCTTTGCCCTAGAACTGGCCCCTCTCCCCACACTCCTCTCAATCTTTTGTATGGCCAGTTCTTACTCATCCTCTAAGACTCAGCTTAGACATCAAAATCTTTTCTCCCAGAATGTTTTTGCTCACCCCTCTCGCCTTCATGACTCCCTCCCCATGGTTGATCTCTATGTCTGTCCTCAGGTTCTCATAGCATTTCTTAGTCTTTATGTGAATATGAGCTGCTGCCTTGGTTGCCCATCTCATTATGCCATCTATTTTCTAGTGTAGCAACTCTGTACATGTTTGTATTTTTTGTCCTTAAGAATGTATCCAAATGAACTCTTACAAATCATGCAAAAGAGAGAATACTGTTTCCCTAACTACCACAACATAAAACCAACCAATGGTAAAAGTATTTGATCATATACAATCTTTTCACAACATCGTATGTGAAAAGAGAGAAATCAACGTGAAGGGACATTAGACTAAATGATGCTAGATTATTAGTAAAAGGTGTTTGCTCCTATAACATATATTTTATTTTATTTATTTTTTACTTCTTTATTTTTTGAGTTGGAGTCTCACTCTGTCGCCCAGGCTGGAGTGCAGTGGTATATACTCACAGCCACTCCAGCACTGACTCGCTGGGTGAGCCACCATATATTTTAATTGGCTACCAAGTGGAAGACTTATTTACTATAATATGACACTTATCTCTTTATATTTATTAGAATGTCTGGATATTTTCTGGTTATAGAAAGGGACATGGGAACTGAAGAATCCCCATCCCTAGGACTGCCTTACAGTTCACAATGCTTCAAAATAGTCACAAATACTTTCTTTTGTCTCATGATGAGGGAAAGGGGTATAACTTTAAGAAAATCCCACCATGCTTCTTGTTCACCCATTGTAGTGACTAAACATGATGATATGTGCAAAAAGGTTTTTTCTTTATACCATGGCTCATAATAGCAAATAATTTTTTTAGGAACAGAGTCCTATACATTAACACCACTCTTATTAAGTTAAGGCCAAATTCCTTCTTCCTACTACTTCAAATCACTGGTTAACACTAAAATTTTTTTTTTCTAGACTTATAAAATGTTTATGTTCTTATTACATTAGCAATATATATACACACCGAGACTAATCATAACAATCCTTAGAAACTCTGCAGAGCTTTTTCTCCTGGTCGGGTACCCGTCTTCTAGACTAGTGTGACTCGCTGATGAATAATATTCACAGCTCCCCTGCAGCCCACAAAATGTTTACATTTGCTTAAGTGCTTACTGGTAAAACCTTCAGTAAATTTGAAAAATGTCTCCTTTAAATCCCTATAATACTTACGCTAAACCCTGTTCTTTAAGTTAATAATGCCAACTAAACAATCCATTCATTTCATTTCTAAAACTCAATCTTCATCATTCATTTCAAAACCAGATATTGGCTGACCCCGATTCCAAGTGTTTAAATTTATCCTCTCTAAATAACCTTTCGCTCTGCTCTTGCTGTGCAATCTCTCCTGCTTACAGCCCACACCTAAAGCTTACAAGTTATGGATCACTCTCATCTGATCCATTAAGTTGGAAAAACTAATGCTGACATGTATTATTTCCCTGTTAGTGTCACCAAGCTGGAAAATGGATAATCCAAAGGAGACATAATCAAAATACGAATATAGATGTCTTTCAAAATAACAAGAGGAAAGGCCCAGCTCAGACCCCCTCCTGTAGAAAGCTTTCACTGTCCACTCTGTCTTCAAATCTTCTTTGTCTGACCTCCTAGAGAACCTGTTTGCATCAATTTATTCATTTCATTCAACCACATATTTATGTTCTGCCTCATCCTGTCTGTTGAGCATTTTGTGCATCTGGCTAATTTTTTTTCACCTAGACTGTCAAGCTTTGAGCACAATGGAAACAAAATCTGACAGTGCTGGTACATTACAGGTGCTCAAAAAATCCTTGATAAATTAATTGAATACAAGAAGGGAATTATTTAATTCTGAAATATTTAGAAGAAACTTTGGGCGTTGACAGTCTTAAGAACGATTAATTTTAATTAGGTGATTAATTTTAATTAGGTAATTAATTTTAATTTAAAAAGGGTGTCACTTAAAAAAATACATGTGTAATATAATTTAGAAAGTTAAGTATAAAGGACCTCAAGTTTATCAAGATGGCAGATTAAAGGTGCCTGTATCTGTCTGTCCTCGCTGAAAACAACGAGAACATAAACATAAACTCCAATTTTGATAGAACTAGAAAAAATCCCTCAGAAGAGCTGCCAAATACAGTGAAACCAGGAAGAAGAGAAAGAAGAGGAAACACCTCTGTACATCTGAGGCAAATATAAGACTCAGAAAATATTATTTAAGAATCTCTTCCTTAGGCTTTGACTATAACACACAGAAAGAATTTGACATAATGTGTGTGTGTCAGGAACTGCAGAGGTGGATTACTGCCAGGAAGCTACACAGTAGAATCGGTGCTTGAGATACATGTCTGGCCAGTACAAGGTGAAGTCATATGGAAGCTGTCCCAGAAGGAGTAGTCTTAGGTACTTTTGCTCCCCCCATTCCCATCCTAATGCTTAATTGTTCTCACACCCCCTTCCCTCGCCTCAGGGTACTGGACCAGGGATGAACTATCGGACCCAAGCCTGGGTAATCACATTTTCTCTCATAAGCCTTGGAACTGGGACAGAGAACTCAGGGGGAGGACCGGGGGGAGGGGGTGCTGAGGCTGAGGTTGCTATCTTGATGATGTGTCAATTTAAGTGAAAGAGTAATCAGAAGGGCCAATATGCAGAGAGAGAAAAATGAAGTGAGAATACAGAGAAAAGAAGAGATGAATAGTGAGGCTGAAAGCCAGACTGCAACTGATAAAGTGGGAAGTGGTCACACTTTACAGAAGTCTGGCTGTAAAGACTAGAAATAGAAGTCTACCTTGATGCAGCAGCTGATTCACTAGACTTTTGTCTGAGCTACAAGGACCACCTGTCAGAAAAGAAGGACCCAGTGGGGCAGCGGGGCTGGAAGAGGTGCTGGAAGCGCCCTCACAGAGGGGCTAAGCCTAACAACCTGCTCTCAGGCAGCTGGTCTCCAGGTCTTAGAACAGAGAAGACCATAAGGTAGAAAAGGGGTCCCAAGAGTCCCTAACAACAGTCAAAGATTGTGCGTGTCGGACTCTGGCAGCTATAATCTGCTGGGGCAAAATACTTGGGTCTTATTCTCCCAAGGAGAACTGAGTACAGCCTAGGAAGGCATATTGGAGACGTTCACTTTTAAGCATTCCTCTTCTTCTGTCCTCTTCCCTTGACCATCCTAAAACTATCAAATACATTTATCCGGTTAAGACCAGTATTGCAAGTAGGTATGGAGCTTAAGTAGAAGGCGTTCAAGGATATTGGACACCTGTGTGCCATGTAAGGGCAGAGAGTTACTAGTGAGGATATAAAACTGGCAGAGAAATAAAGTAGCTCAGAGGTGTCAGAAACAAACTGCTTCTTGATTTTGCCTATGACAAGTCTCACTTGCCAACATGTGCATCCAGACTACCAAAAGCCACAGCAGTGATGTGGCTGTGCTGACAGCCCAAGGGGGACAGATAAAGTGGATTGGCTCCACGTTAATAGAGATAGTCTGTGGTGAGGAGCTGATAGCGGGTAAGACAGCTCCATTATGACCCCTCTGGAGCATTTCTCTCCAGACTTGCTTAGATGCAGATGCAAGAACTCTTTAGCCAAATGAACCACAACTCCAGATTTATCCGTGTGCATCTGGGATGCTTCCTAAGTGATGTGATGTACAGTGTATTCAAATTCACCGAGTGGCCCTCAGGTCATTAAAGACTGATAAATAATTCTATCCTAAAGGCCCGAGAGCTGAAGTAAAAAGTAGAAAGCCATGGGGTCAAGTGTTTCCACAGAAATTACATTTGGTAAATAGAGGTTGCGAAATGACATCTCTATTAACCACCTGCAATTATTATAAGGCCACGGTGTTCTCTGGAATAGACAATCAAAATACCTAATAACTTCTGTGTCCCTGGAAGTTTTAGGATTAATTTAAACATGTCATCTTAGTATGAAAATGTCTTTTCTTTCCACAGCTGGGGCAAACAGGAAATTCAACATCTTCTCAAATACAATAGGACAATCTTTTTTTTTAAACAAGTGATATCTCAGACACATGGAATTGACATTTTATATAGGTAATCAACAGATTAAAACTTAAGTACTGTCCTCTGTATTTTCTTTGGAAAGATGAAACAATAATGCAATTTAATAATTTTATTTTCATTAAATTAAATGGAATTTTAGCTGTAAAGGTTTTCCAACTTGAATTATCAAAAAGTTATAGAAAACTTCTACTTTGCTTAAAAATGCAAAAGGCTTTTACTGTAACCACTGCAAAAATAATTATCTTACTAATCCTTGTTTATTAAATAATACATTGATTGTTACTTTCTCCATCATCTGAAACAGTACTGAAAAAGGCAGCTCAGTAAAAAGCAGGCAAACAGCATGACTGGTGATCAAAGCTGTAATAGGACTGGAAGCATTTTCACTGTGATGAAGCACAGTGGAGCTGCAGTTTATTCAGTTTATTTAGGTCAGCCCTAAGGTGAAACTATATACTCAAAACTATCCTTCAAAATTCCCTGAAGTCATCTGTAAAGTACATGCAAGGTTATGTACATTCAATTCTGGAAAATAATGACTATGTTCACTAGAGTTTGAGAATCACTGAGTTAAGTTAAAAGAAGGAACAAAAGAAAAGCCTATATTTAGATGGCTGGGCATTCAAACCATTCTGCTTTTGAGAAGACTCTTAGGAAATTCTATGGGGTTCTATTTCCCTGCAGGGTTTACTTCATTCTGTCTTCATGTTAAGCATCGGCAACCAGACTAAACAAATGTATTTTTGTTGGTGGTGGCTGTGAGGATTAGTTCTCAGGGATCATGTCCTAGTGTCTCTTTTGCTACTTTCCCAGATAATGAATCATGTATACAAAGAATTACAAAATGGAAGGTGAAGAAGCATGTAGACAGTCGAAGATGGGAACATTTCAAAGATGAAATAAAGACATAAAGAATAAGCAAAAGCTGTAGAAGAGAGAAAACAGGAAAAGGCAGGTAGAAAAGAACAGGAGCAAAGACAGGGCAGGGCTGAGAGACCAGTGATCCACAAAAGGAGGAGGCTTGGAAAAGCAGACCCGGCTTAACTGGCCTTGTAGGTAATGGTAGCCAGTCTTCATTTTTAACTGGGCAACAGCAGAACTTTACCTCCCCTGTGACCACACTGGTCCACGCAATTATCAACTGGGACCAGTAACAAGTCTCTCTTCACTTCTGTGACTCTATGGTCTACTATCCCCAGAGCAACTGAGGGCTTCTGTTAGCTGAAATTTGATCACCCCAGACCCATTCTTACAACTTATTTCTGGCTTCCCATGAAACACAGAATTCAGGCCAGACTTCTTACCCGGGTCCACTGACTTCATCTCATGCCAATGTGCTCCTCATTCATTATGTTTTTGCCACATTGGCCTCCTTTCTCTATTTCTAGTGCCAGGTACACTGGCCACAATGAGGTCCCCCAGATTTCTGCATCCTTACCCTGCAAGTCTCAACTCCAAGTCACTTCCTTCGAGTGCCTTCCCTCATTGCCCTCTCTAGGGTGTACTCCTCTAGCTGGTCTGTATTATCAGTGCCTATTTCCTTTAGAACACTGATGCCCAACTAGAATGATCTTTTAGAATCTATTTGCTCACTAGTTGATATCTGGTCATGCTGGTCATATGCCAGCATTTAGCACAGAGCATAATATCCAGAGATGGTAAGGACACGATTCTAAAAAAAAGAAACAACAACAACAAAGACAGCACTACCATTCACTGACTGCTTTACAAGAATGGTTGTGTTCTCATTTAGTCATAATCCTCATGTTACAAATGAGGAAATAGAGCCTCAGAGAAGTTTAGTAGTATGCTCAGGATTGCATGGTAAAGCAGGCAGAGGAGGTGGGGCATGAGTCTGGGCAGTCTGACCCCGAAATTTTATGCTCCAAAATCTAAATCACTGTATTCCACAGGGGAAAAAACCCAAACGCCCTGAAAATCCATTCTAAAACATACTCTGATTTTTCATACATAAATGCACCCATTTCAGGTATACAGCTACTTCTCTGAGTTTTGAAAAAGGTAGAAAATGGTACAGCTACTACCACCACAGTCCAAGCCACACAGAACATTCCGATCATCCCAGAAAGTTTCTTGTGTCCCTCTGTAGTCAATCCCCTCCCAACACCCACCTCCCCCACCCTTCAGTTCCTGGTACCACAGATCTGATTTGTCTTTACAGTTTTGGCTTTCCAAAATGTCACGTAAATGGAATCCCACGTTATGCAGCCTTTTGTATCTGTCTTCTTTCACTTAACATAATACTTCCAAAACTTACCCATGGCATTGCAAGTATCAGTGGTCTGCTCTTTTATAAAAAAAAATTTCTGAATGGTATTTCAATTTATGGATGTACTATAATTTGTTTATCCATTCACCAGTTGAGGGTGAATAGTTAAGTTGTTAGAGACATTCACATACAGATCTTTTTATAAACACGTTTTCTTACACACATAGGCATACAGTTGTATGGTAAATTTTATTTAACTTTATAGAATCTGCCAAATTGTTCTCTCAAGTGATTGTACCATTTTGCATTCATACCAGCAATATATGAGAGTTTCAGGTGTTCTATATCCTTGTCAGTACTTGGTATTGTCATTTCAAAAAACCGCTAGCTATGCTAATGTGTCCCAGTATCTCATGGTGACTTTTTGTTTTGTTTTGTTTCTCATGGTGGTTTTAATTTGCATTTCCCCAATGACTACTGATACTGAAAATCTTTTGTTTATTTGACATCTGCATTTCTTCTTTGGTGAAATGCCTGTTCAAATCTTTTGTCTGCTTTTTAACTGGGTTGTTTTCTTGTTGAGCTTTAAGCATTCTTTCTATATTCTGTACACAAATCCTTTATCAGGTCCATATTTTCAAATGCTTTCTCCCACTCTGTGGCTTATCTTTTCATTTGCTTAAGTGTCTTTTGAAGAGCAAAAGTTTTAAATTTTGATGAAGTCCAGTTTATCCATCTTTTTCTTTTATGGTTTGGAGCATTCTGTTTTATCTGAGAATTCTTCGTCTAGCCCAATTTCACCGGGAGCAGTTCTATGGAAAGTTCATAACCACATGCTGGAAGCAGAACTTCTGCAGCTGATTTTGGTATCTCACATGCTTGCTACATTCAGGTAGTCTATAAGCCATTTTGTAGATTTGTTTGAATTTTCCCTTTAAAACAATCATATTGTCTATGAGTAGAGTTTCATTTCTTTCTTTCCCATGCAATGTGCCTTCTATTTCTTGCCTTATTATACTAGTTAGGAGCACCAGAACAACACAGATCATGGTTCAATTCCTATAGAACAGCCTCACACTGTACCTGCTTGGTACGTTTTCCCTAACCGCTTCTCAGCTTTATTTCCTCACTATTGTCCTATACAAATCCTTCACTCTAACCAGCCAGGTCACCTGTTTTCATCCTTAAACATGTATTTTACACTCCTATCTTTGAATGTTTGTTCACCATGTCATGTTGCCTGGCATAATCTTTGCTTCATTCTCCACCTATCCAAAAAGTCTATTCATCTGCCAAGGTCTACAGCCTTAAGATTCTCTAATCTTAATGCTCATTTTTCTCTTCTCACTCACACTCATTCTCCACTTTTGTCAGTATGGCCTTTTCATTGATTTGACAGCATGTAATATGTATTCCTGTCTTGGCCTCTTTATTTCTGTATTTCTCTCACCCGGGAGGACATTTCTACTTTTCTATCATCCATCCATTCATTCATCCATCAGCTATTTGCCAGATATAATACTAGCATGCAGGCTGTATAACAACAGGGGGTTTCATCTGTTTTGTTTACTGCTGTAACAAAGCATTTAAAATGGTGCCTAAAATTATTCATACGACAGGATATTAGCATACAGAATATACAAGGAATGCAAACAAAAAAATTCACAAATAATCTCATTAAAAAATGGACAAAAATACTTTAAACTTGACTACAAGGCTACAGTAACTATAAAAGCATAGTATTAGAACAAATATAGATACACAGACCAATGGAACATAATAGAGAACTCATAAAACTGCTGTCTTAAAATCATCTCGTCTTTAACCAAGTTAACAAAACAAACACTGGGGAAAAACATATTATTTAACAAATGGTACTGGAAAAACTGACTAACCATATGCAGAAGAATGAAGCTGGACCCCCTCTTCTCACCATATACAGACATTAACTCAAGATGAATTAATGACTTAAATGTAAGACTTCAAAGTATAAAAATCCTAGTAGAAAGCCTAGTATACACGCTTCTGGACACAGTCTAGGCAACGAATTCATGAACAAGACCTCAAGCAAATATAGCAAGCAAATGTGGCAAAAACCATCATTGACAAATAGGCCCTAATTAAACTAAAGAGTTTCTGCACAGCAAAAGTAACCATTGACAAAATAGACAACCTATGGTAGAGAAAAAAATGTATGCAAACTATGCATCCAACACAGGACTAATATCTAGAATCTATAAAGAACTCAAACAAACCGATAGAAAAAACCAAATCAGTCCATTAAAAATGAGCAAAGGGCATGAACAGACACTTTGCAAAGGAAGACATATGGGTGGCCAACACACACACAAAATGCTCAACATCACTCATCACCAGAGAAATGCAAATCAAATACAAAGAGATACCATATCACACAAGTCAGAATAGCTATTGCCAAAAAGTCAAAAAACAACAGGTGGTGGTGAGGAGGTGAAGAAAAAGGAATGCCTATACACTGTTGGTAAGAAAGTAAACTAGTGCAATTCCTGTGGAAAGCAGTTTGGAGATTTCTCAAAAAACTAAAAATAGATTTACCATTTGACCTGGCAATCCACTAGTGGGTATATATCCAAAGGAGTATAAATTATTCTACCAAAAAGACAACTGCACACATATGTTTATCACAGCACTATTCACAATAGCAAAAACATGAAGCCAACCCAGATGCCCATCAACAGTGGGCTGCACAAAGAAAAAGTGGTACATATATACAATGGAATGCTACACAGTCATAAAAAAGATGAAATTATGTCATTTGCAAGAACAAAGATGCAGCTGGAGACCATCATTCTAAGTGAATTATCACAGAAACAGAAAACTGAATACTACATGTTCTCACTTAAACACGGAAGCTAAACGCTGAATACACCTGGGCATAGGGATGAGAATAACAGACACTGGGGACTCATAAAGAAGGGATGAGAATAACAGACACTGGGGACTCATAAAGAAGGGGGGTAGTTAATGGATGAAAAACTACCCATTCAGTACCATGCTCACCACCTGGGTGATGGGCTCAATAGAAATCCAAACCTCACCATTACACAATATACACATGTAACAAACCTGCACATGTACCCTGATACAAATGGCCAACAGGTACATGAAAAAATGCTCAGCATCACTAATGATTAGAGAAATGCAAACCAAAACTACAATGAGATATTATCTTACCCCTGTCATAATATCTACTAATAAAAAGACAAAAAAAAAAAAAAAAAAAAACAAAACACAGATGTTGGCGAGGATGCAGAGAAAAGGGAACTCTTACACACTGTTGGTAGGAATGTAAATTAGTAGAGCCTCTATGGAAAACAGTATGGAGATTTCTCCAAGAACTAAAAATAGAACTACCATTCGATCCAGTAATCCCACCACTGGATATCCCAAAGGAAATCAATACATCAGAAAGATACTGGCACTTATGTGTTTATTGTAGCACTAAATACAATAGCAAAAAATGGAATCAACTTAAGTGTCCACCAGCAGATGAATGGATAAAGAAAATGTGGTATAGATACACAATAGAATACTATTCAGTCATAAAAAGAATGAAATCATGGCTTTTGTAGCAATGTAGATGGAACTGGAGGTCATTATCTTAAGTGACACAAGACAGGCACAGAAAGACAAATATAACATGTTCTCACTCTTAAGTGGGTACTAAAAAAATGTTTTCACATGGACATAGAGAGTGGAATGATAGATGGAGACTCAGAAGGGTGAGGGAGTGAGCAGGGGGAAATGGTGAGAAATTGGTTAATGGGTACAATGTAAGTTATTCAGGTGATAAAAGCCCTAAAAGCTCTGACTTGACCACTACACAATCTATGCATATAACAAAATTGCACTTGTACCCCATAAATTTGTACAAAAGGAAAAATAAATAAAATAAAACAGTGCCTAGCATATATTAGGCATTGAAAAAGTATGCGCTACATAAATGATCCTAGGCATTGGAGATAAACAGGTAAAAGAATCAATCTTGTCTTGGAAGAACTCACAATAGAACAGACCAAGAGTCACAGGAAACAGAGAAGCAGGCAGCATGCTGAGTAGTGCTATGACACAGACATGCACTAGTAACAATGAAAGCATCAAGACAAAACACTGAGCACTCCCTAACTGCAGTACAGCAGTCTTGATCACTTCTGGAGCAAGTACTGCTAGGTACAAAAATTACTCAGGCAACGAAAGGGTAAGGTTAGCATATCTGGCAGGGATGAGAGAAAACACAGGCACTTTGACAAAAGGACAGGAAGTTACTTAATCCACAGTGCAACACAAAAGAATGGATGAAAAAAGCAAACATAATGCAGGATAAGGCCAGAAGGACTGGGAGGGATCAGATGCTGAAAGGTCTAATATGACATAGTCAGGAATTAAAAGCAAATATTTTGTCTTAAATATGTTTGGGGAAAGGGTTATCATTTATGGAAGACCCTATATGCCAGCAGAGTGAAAGACAGAATGAAGGAGGGTGAAAGGGAAGAAGGTAGAGAAATTGGCTGAGAAGCTGCTGTAATTACTCATGCAAATCCAATGATGGTCTAAAGCTAAAGCAGGGGAGAGGGCAAAGGTTCCAAGGTAATTCAGGGGGCTGAAAATACATGACTTGTTGAATAATTAGACAAAATGCATAAGATTAAAAAGGCTTACAGCTACCTGACTTTGGAACACAATTTAAGGTATTTAAGGAAAAAGTCAGATTTGGGAGAGAAAATGATTTGGGGTAAATACACACAAAATTTGAGATGCCTGCAAGGTGCAGCCCAACTGAGATTTTCAAAGGAAAAATTCCTTCTCAGAAGAGCCATCTGGGCTGGAGGTATAGACAATGTGGAGCGTAATACATGCAGGCAAGTGAGATGAGAAGGAGACTAAAGACCACTAACTAAGGAGTGGAGAGAGGAGGAAGGAACAAAACGAAGAGCTCAGCAAGAACAGCCAGAATGGCTTTCTTCTCACTCATCCTTTGGTTCTCTCAGCTTCAGGACTTCGTTCCCTCTATGAGTCATCCTTCACATTTTCGGTTTGGGTGAAGTACTCTCTGTGCTCCCACATCACCAGAGGCCTGTCTACATAGTAGTACTTAGCACATTACATACAAGATGGTTAACTAGGCAGCACTCCACAAGAGACAGAAGTGTATCTTGGTCACCACTGCACATCTAGGGTCTAGCACAGTACTTAGCTGGCAGGTGCATTTAAAAAAAATATACATTTGCTGAGTGAGCTGTACCTTTGATAGCGCTTAGTGTCCTTTTTATGCATATGTGCTGCCATCTCTCCAAGGTGATTCAGAGAGAATGAAGACCATATTTATCTCTTTGCAACCTTAGCAACTAGCACACTACTATACAGACAACATTTTCCATAAGTGTCCTGATGATGATAATATACAGAAAGGATGTGTTAATCTGCTACTGTCTACTTCCTTGGAGTAGTTTTTGTCTACCAACTTAATCATGATAATGGAAACATACAATTTTCACTCTCTGAGTTCTCTTATTCGCTAAATGTTTTTGCTTCCTTCTTCTCATTCTCCCCCGCCCCTTTTTCTTTATTCTTTTTTTTTTTTTTTTTTGAGACAGGGTCTCACTCGATCACCCAGACTGGAGTGCAGTGGCACAATCACAGCTCACTGCAGCCTCAACCTCCTGGGCTCAGGTGGTCCTTCTGCTTTAGCTGAGACTACAGACGCGTGCCACCATGCCCCACCGATTGTGTTTTTGTAAAGAGGAGGTCTTGCTATGCTGCCTAGGCTGGTCTCAAACTCCTGGGCTCAAGCAATTCTCCCATCTCAGCCTCTCAGAGTTGCTGAGATTATGGGCCACTGCAACACAGCTCTTTCTTCCAATTCTTTGAAAGTAACTTGAATCTCTTTTTTAAAATAACACTGTCTAGTATGTAATAAAATACTTATATTTTAAAGCAAATTTTGAAAACAGATGAAAGTTTTGTTACAACTCCATAATTCTCTAGAATTTTAAACCTCTTCTCTAACAATGCACTTTTATTTGTATGATATTTTTGATCTCATTATTAACTCCATTATAATGTCATGAGATGAACAGGCGAGGAATTATGATCCCATTTTAAACATGAGGAAGTGATAGTGTGGAAAGATTAATTAAATAACTTGCTAAGCTTAGAGTCAGTTAAGTAACATTTTTAAAATTAGATCACGATTACCATATGAAGAATATCTGAAGACTGAAACATTTTCTATTATACCATTTAAAAAAAATTGCTAATTAGCTTTATCCAGTCACCAAGTTAAAACTGGATTACACTGAGTCTGACTTTCTAATAAGAAGGTAAACTTCTCTGACATTTACCTTCATTACATGATTTTGAATTTACAGATTCAACTTGTAAAGTGGGTTCATTTACTGAGTTAGTCTGTTTTGTGTTGGTATAAAAGAACACCTGAGACTGGGTAATTTATAAAGAAAAGAGTTCTTCACAGTTCTGCAGGCTGAAATTCAAGGCCATGGCTCTGGCTTCAGGGGAGGGCTTTTAAACAGTGATACAAAATAGCAAAAAAGGTCACTGGGGAAGCAGACATCTACAAATAGGGGAAAACTGGGGGGGCGTACTGCTTTATTACAACCTACTCTCTCAGGGGCTACCGATTCCCATGAGAACGAATCCAGTCTCCTGAGTACAAGAACTCATTCACTACCTTGACAAGCCACTGAAGAGGGATTCACCCTCATAATCCAAACTCCTCCCACTAAATCCCACCTTCCAATACCACTACATTGGGGATCAACTTTCCATGAGTTTTGGTGAGGACAAAGAAACCACATCCAAACTACAGGACTCACCCTTCAACGTGGGTTCCTGATAACGGACACATAAACTCTAAGGTGTGTTCTTTGCCAGAGAATGAAATAGAGCTCTAATCTCAGCTCCTTCCTTACAACAATCATTCATAGCCCAGACATTTTTGCCAGTAATGTCTAAACAAGTTAGTTGACTTATCTTTCCAAATTATAAGAAAATTTACTCGGGAAAGATAACGAGTGCCACTTAAAAAAAGCTATTTAAAGGGTCTGTATTACGATGTACAGGACTGCCTTGGAGATGTGTTTGGTTCCAGACCACTGCAATAAAGCAAATATTGCAATAAAGTGAACCTTACAATTCTTTTGGTTTTCCAGTGCATAAATAAGTTATATTTACACTATACTATAATCTAGTAAGAGTGCATTAGCATTATGTCACAAAAAAGTATACACCTTAATTAAAAATCCTTTATTACTAAAAAAAATGCTAATGATCATCTGAGCCTTCAGCAGGTTGTAATCTTTTTGCTAGTGGAGGATCTTGCCTAGATGCTGATGGCTGCTGACTGATCAGGGTGGTGGCTGCCAAAGATTGGGGTGGCTGAGGCAATCACTTAAAATAAACAATGAAGTCTGCCCAATCAATTGACTCTTCCTTTCAAAAAATATTTCTCTGTAGTACTCAATGCTGCCTTATAACATTTTACCCACAGCAGACCTTCTTTCAAAACTGGAGTCAATCCTCTTGAAGCCTGCTGCTGTTTTCCCTTCAGATTAACATATATTTCTAAATTCTCTATTGTCATTTCAACAACGTTCACAGCATATTCACCAGGAATAGATTTCACCTCAGGAAACTACTTTGCTCATCCATAAGAAGCAACTCCTCACCTGCTAAAGTCTGATCATGAGATTGTAGCAATTCCAGAACATCTTCAAGCTCCACTTCTAATTCTTGTTCTCTTGTTATTTCCACCAAATCTGCAGTTCTTCTCTCCTTGATGCCTTGAACTCCTCAAAGTCATCCATGAGGGTAGGAATCAACTTTTTCCAAATTTCTAATTAGTGTTGACACTTTGGTCTTCTCCCATCAATCATGAATGTTCTTAATGGCATCTAGAATGATGAATCCTTTCCAGAAGGTTTTCAATGTACTTTGCCCAGATCCATCAGCGGTATCACTATATATGGTAGCTATTACAGCCTTACAAAACGTATTTCTTAAATAAGACTTGAAAATTAAAATCACTCCTCGATCTCAGGGCTGCAGAATGGATAATGTGTTAGCAGGCATGAAAGCAACATTAGTTTCCTTGTACATCTCCATCAGAGCTCTTCCCAAGAGCTGGGTGACCAGGTACATTGCCAATGAGCAGTAATGTTTTTAAAGAAATATATTTTTCTAAGCAATAGGTCTTAATAGCAAGTTTAACATATTCAGTAAACCATGTTGTAAGCAGATGTGCTGCCATTCAGGCTTTATTGTTCCATTTATAAAGAGCACAAGCAAAGTAGATTTGGTGTAATTCTTAGGAGCCTTAGGATTTTTGGAATGGTAAATGAGCACTGGTTTTAACTTGCACCCAGAGAGACCACAAGTGTACCCAGATAGACCACAAATTTAGTGGAAACAATACTGATAATTTAACTGTAGTATCATTGTGTCTTCTTATCCTACCACAGACATAATTATTTTCAAGTCAGTCAGTAACTTCACTGGCTTCTTCAGACAAATGTTGCTTTAATGTATTAAAAACTCCTGGAATGTCATTAGCTGGAATGCCAATAATACAGTCACCAGCTGCATTATTTCCTAATAAGAGTTAGTCTTTCCTTTGAAGATTTGAAGTCAGCCACTGACTTCTCCTCTTCAGCTACCAAAGTCCTAGATGGCATCTTTTTCCAATAGAGGGCTGTTTTGTCTACAAGGAAAATCTGTTGTATAGTGTAGCCACCTTCATCAATGACCTTAGTTACATCTTCTGGATAACTTGAGGCAGCTTCTACATCAGCACTTGCTTTACACCTGTTGTCATCTGAAATACCATGATGAACAACCTAAATCTTTTCATATGATTGATCAAAAACCTTAATGGGTCACTGCCAAATACACAGTCACACACATATACACCTTACCACATGTACAGTCATAAGCTTTTTTGAGCAATTTTACCTTTCACAAATGCAGATATACAAAAAGAACATCTCTTCATTTTCTGAGGAAATTTCAATGTTTGTACATACATGTACAATGTTTACATACAAGTCAACTTTGTAATAATGTATTTTCATGGAGTCAGATTGGTGAAAAAATGCATAAAACAAATTAGGACTCTAAAAATGCCTTCGCAATTTATAACTCCAGGATTGGAAATAATAAGAAATACATAGCACAGGGAATTATAAAACATGCTGATAACTTAAAATAGTGGGAAAAAATGAAAAAAGAAAAGGAAGACATCAAAATAAAATTTAATATATGAAAATATATATTAAAAGAACAGATTATGGGCAATTACAAGGAAATAGTTCATAAAGCTAGCTGACTTCCACAATCACTATATTCTGAGGTCTTGCATCAAGATGAATAGCTGCTTTTTTTCTTTTAAGATATGGCTCTTCTTGAAGAATATATTCACATTTATTTTCTATGTGGCGTTGATCTTTTGAAATTCTCCTATGATTTGATATATACTGACATGAGCATTCTCTATTAAATTTTCCCCTCTTCTGCGCCATGCTTCTATGTTGTTTTGGGTACAAGGAAATCCATTTCACATGTACCCAGATAGACCACAAATTTAGTGGAAACAATTCTCGTGATTTAACTGTAGCATCATTGTGTGTCTTCTTATCCTACCACAGACATAATTATTTTCAAGCCAGTCAGTAACTTCACTTGCTTCTTCAGGCAAATGTTGTTTTAATATATTAAAAACTCCTGGAATGTCATTAGCTGGAATGTCAATGAAGGCAAATGACATACTTTTGAACTGAAGTTTTTGTTGTTGCTGAATCATGCAATCAACTCATCTAAATTTTCTGCCAAATGCATTGGGCTGAATGGAAAAAAAATAAGCTTTATTGGTAATACCTTGAAATTGACCTTTAGAAGTTCTGATCCCACCTAATTTGTAATCTGTCAGTATGGTTTGGGGATTCAATTGAAATCCATTTTCTTCTGCAAAGTCCACCAAATCTTCTAACAAGCACTTATAAAGTGCTTCATGTTTTCCAGTCATTAATACATAAATGAGGGGATAAGTTCTAGAATTTTTAGATCCAACAGGGACATAACTTTTATACAGTTAGTAAAAAAGCAGTCAGGACAGTTTTGAAAGTGCCATCCATTTGAAACATACTAGTTTTTCTATGTTATTGGTAAATTTAAGAAGTCTATTCTCTATTTAAGAATAGTCAAATCCCTATTCAAGAATAGTATATTAAAGGGCAGAAATTATATGCAATTGAATAATTAGGCTGGAGAGATTTTTTGCTTGTGTTTTCATTTCTTCTATGATCTTTGAAACACTCACTGCAATTGTATTTGGAGAGTGGTTAAGGTCTACAAATTTTCTAAGTACATCCTGTTCATTTTGCTCAGGTGTCACAATTAAGTGATTTTTCTGCTTTCAAAGTACCAATAATAATTAGCTTTTAAACTTTTATCTTTCATCATTAAGTAGCCTTGTGCAATTAACTTATCACAGCCTTTTTTTTTTTTGTCTTTTTAGAAAGGAGGTCTTGCTATGTTGCCCAGGCTGGTCTCGAACTCCTGGCCTCAAGTGATCCTCCCACCTTGGCCTCTCAAAGTTCTGGGATCACAGGCATGAACCACTGTGCCTAGCCAATCACAACTTTTTGAGAGAGAACAATTTCACAGATCTCTTCCATTGTGTTGTAAGAAATACAGAAAGAAGGAATATTCAGCTTCCCCAATACCAAATGTGTATTAGCCAGAGTCCTGTAGAGAGAAACCAATAGGATGCATATATAGATATATGAAAGGGGATTTATTAGGGGAATTGGCTTGCATGACTATGGTGGCTGAGAAGTCCCATGACAGGTTGCCTGTAAGCTGGAGACCTTCGTATGCTAATAGTATGGCTCAGGCCGAAAGCCTCAGGACCTGGAGAGCTGCTGGTGTAAGCCTTGGAGTCCAAAGGCTAGTAGCCTAGAGATCTGATGTCCAAGTCAGCAGAAGAAAAGTCTGTCCCAATTCTAGAGAGAGACCAGTTCACTTCCTGTACTTAATCTCTTCCAGATCCCAGCCAACTAGATGATACTTGTCAAAATTGAGGGCAGATCTTCCCTACCTAGTCCACTCAGACTCATATACTAATCTCTGGAAACAACCTCACAAACACACACAAAATAATGCTTTACCCAGTTTCTAGGTATTCTTGAATCTATTCAAACTGATGCCTAAAGTTAACTACACAAGTTACCCTTTGTCAACTTGGTACTCACATGAATATCTAAATCATACTTAGTTTTCAAATAAAGACAGTAATAAGGTAATAGTACTGCCAAATCTTGTGATTGGGATTTCAAACACCAGGGATTTTGGTCTTTTGGGATTTCAACATTGGGGGATTTTGGTGTTCTGAATTGTGTCTTTTGGGATTATGATCCAAAACCCTTTTTTAAAAAGGATGCTTCCAGTTACAACCACTAAGGTCACGATGCTTCCTCCTGGTTGTACTGAAAGAATATGCTTCAATCGCACTGGACAAAGTAAAATGGGCTACTAGTAAAATGATGGGCCTTTCTTTGATTACCATTATGTGCCTAAACAACTACTTACTGGGCCTGTTCCCTCACTTCCCCTGGGCCTAAAGGAGGATACAATTTCACTGAGGAAAAATGACTGGAACAGAAATTCCAAATCACTAAGAACTTACCTGTGATTTGACCAGTAGTCACACGAGCAGTTTTTAGACTTTGAGATGAGGTAGAGTTTGTATTATCCTCTCTAAAACAACTTACTAAAATAAAAGCACTTTTGACAGTTAGAAAACAACACTAGCTTTGTTTACATTTATAATACAATATTAGTTTTGTATATATATATATATATATATATATATAAATTTTTTTTTTTTTTTTTTAAGTTGGAGTCTCACTCTGTCATTCAGACCGGAGTGCAGTGGCTGTTCCCGGTCACTGCAGCCTCAATCTGCTGGGCTCTGGCGATCCTTCCGCCTCAGCCTTCCAAGTAGCTGGAACTACAGGCGTATGCTACGACTGGCTAATTTTTGATTTATTGTAGAGATGAGGTCTCTCCAAGTTGCCCAGGTGGGTCTCGAACCCACAGCCTCAGGCAAATCACTCACTTCAGCCTCTCAAAGCGCTGGGATTACAGGTTGAGCCACCGAGCCTGGCCTTGTTTATATTTTTAAAGGATCAGTAGATATGAGGTCTTTGTTCTTCTTTTCTTTTCTTTCTTTTTTCTTTTCTTGTTTATATTTTAAAAGGACGTACAATATCAATAGATATGAGGTCTTTGTTCTTCTTTTCTTTCTTTTTTCTTTTCTTTAGAAAGCAGGATTTATCAAGAGGACAGAAAAGCTCCCACAGTGGGAGGGGACCCAAAGGGGTTGCCCTATTCTTATTAATTTTCTATTGCTGGCTGGGCATAGTGACCCATACCTGTAATCCCAGCACTTTGGAGAAACGCTGGAGTCCCGGAGTTCCAGACCAGTCTAGGCAAGATAGCGAGACCTCGTCTCTACAAAAAATAAAAAATTAGCTGGGTGGGATGGCGCGTACCTGTAGCCCCAGCTACTTAGGAGGCTGAGGTGAGAAGATTACTTGAACCTAGGAGGTCGAGGGTGCAGTAACTGTGATTGTGCCCCTGTGTACCACCAGCCTCACAGAGTGAGACCCCAACTTGAAAAAAACAATAAAACTACTGTCTTTTTTGGATGGCATTTAAAAATCATTAAGAAGTAAATGTCTAAAACCAGATCATATTGAAAATCATTTTTAAATAGATTTATCTGTGTTTGCACTTCCTTCCTTTATTGTTTTATTTATTGTGTGATTATTTTATCCAATAAATGTTATCATAATAAATTTTAAGCTCCATGAGGGCACTGCCTGGAAACACGAAGAGAGGATTCATTGACTTAGCATAGTCAGTATAAGCTACTTGTCCCTTTTTTAAATTCCTCTAGGCTTGTAATACATATTAGGTTCAAAAAAATATTCTAAAATGCCAGCTTAAAGGTCTCCAGGAAGTAAAATATTTAATTATTAACCATTAGTGATATTAAAATATTTATATGCCTTTTAGTTCTACTTAATTGAATTTGGTAGAAAGGGAATAATGGAGGCAGTACTTTACTTGGCTATAACAGCATTATCAGTTTATCTGGAAAATAAAAGGTTTCGGGCATATCCTTCTCTGAGACTCTATATGAATTTGTCTGAAAACCACTTGTGTTAATGGAATGTTTTTATCTTCAGCTACTACAAGCGAAACAAAGCCTAGGTCTCAAAATTGAATTTAATTAAAAAATCTATTGCATAAGTTACTCCCACCAAAAAACCCTACAAATCTTAGATCCATTATAAGTGCTTTGTAATACATTTTGGTTAGTGGGGAAAGTATTGTATATCCATACCAATTTGTCCCTTTGTAGATGTGCTATTCTCACTTCACAGCTCAAGGCAAGAGACTGGGAAGTGATTCAGGATAAACAAGTGAATGAATGTTTGATAATGTGGAAGAGACATATATTCATAATCAATTTACCTGATCTGTCCACGAACTAGAGGTCTGTTCTTTGTCCTATTCATGTTCGAGTCAAATGGTACCTCAAAAAACTGTAAAAAGAATGAAGAAGACAGAAAACATTCAATACAATATGAAACAAATCTTCTGCTTTAGTACTGAAAGTTTTTCTAGAGTAAACTTTAAATTTGCAAGTATGAAATACCTTGCCACTTTTTGAAGAAAAATTTAAGAAAATGTATTAATTGTCATCAATATCTACTTCTATCTACTTTGAAAACCACTTTCTAAGTATGCAGTTGTCCTTTGACACAGGGGATTGGTCCCAGGACTCCCAAGTATACCCAAATTAATGAATACTCTAGACTATGTAGACCCTGTGAAATTCACCTATACGAAAAGTTTGCTCTCATTATATTCAGGGTTCACATACTGTGACTTGAGTTTGGGTGAAAAAAAAAAATCCATGTGGAGTTCAAACTCCTGTCCTTCTAGCATCAACTTTGCATTCTTTAATGCCCCTGTTTCAAGGTTAAAGCACTTGTGCTATAAATGATCTCAGAATCCTTCACATATCCCAAAGTCTGTGAATTAACCAACCCTGGGGAAGTAAATCAGATCCCAGATGAAATTTTACACAACTGTTGAGGTTATACTGGGATTAGGATAACCATCCTATTGTACCTGGAATAGTCCTAGTTTATACCTTGGAGTCAGCATCATTAACAGCAACCTCTTTCACTCTCAAAACATCCCAGCTTGGACAATGGATTAGTATGGTCACTCTAACAATGAAGTATGGTTTTAGCTGTTTACCTGCTAAAAGACAAGGCCTAGGAGATTATTAAAACTCACTTTCCAAAGCCTTGACAAACTGCACAATATGTTCTTAAATTTGTTATGAATGTCTCTTACTTGTCATCATTTTTATATAACAGAAGGCTCAAATATGTGCTGATCAGATTATTATTTAAGAATATCTTTGACTAAATGGGCTTGAAACAAATCAGTAGATCTAGACAACAATTTAACGGAAAGTTTAAGTCAGTATTTCCCCAACTATGTTCCCTTATACTTCTCGGAACTGCTCCCAGAAAGAATGACTTGATGGTCAAATCATATTAATACAATAAAGACTCTGAGAGTATGGGCCAAATCCAGCTTGTGCCTGTTTTCGTAAGGTCCATAAGCCAATACTTGAAAAAATTTTTTTAATAATTTGAAAAATAAATTGAAAGAATGTTTGTAGCACGTGAAAATTATATGAACGCTAAACTTCAGTGCTCATCAACAGTTTTTTTGGAACTCAGCTATACTCATTTGTCTAAGTATTGCTACAGCTGCTTTCACACAACAGCAGAGTAGATAGTTGCAACAGACACAGCATGGCCACAAAGCCTAAAACTATTTACTGTCTGGCTCTTTACAGAAATTGTTTGCCAACCCTAATTCACTAGAAAGTCTGAGATACAAGAACTTGGTTAATTATAATAACATGTATAGTACAATGAGAAAGAGAAGTGCAAAGAGTTATGGCAGCCCAGAGAATGAGTTCTGAATCCAGATGGGTAGGCAGGAAAAATTTTCTTCAAATACTCTTAAACCAAGACATAAAGACTCAGCAGTATCAGAAGGTTAAGGGGATAAACTAGAAGGGAAGAGCACTCCAGACACATGGGGAAGCACAAAGGGATGGGATATAGAAATTTGATGACGTGCCTCAGTAACTAGAAGGAATTCAGCACAGCATGGAGGTTAAGAGCCTAGGCTTTGTAGCTAGAGAGAGCAGGTCTAAATTTCAGCTTTACCACTTACAAGTGGCTGTGTATCCTGTGTAAATCTAGTTTCCTCATCTGTAAGATAAAAATAAAATAGAACTTACAAAGTTGATGTAAGATAACATATATAGAGCATTCACAATAATGATTAATTGAACTACTATTACTATTATTAGTATTGCTAGATGGGTGATGATGAAACTTCAGAGGGAGGCAAGGATCATGGAGAGCCTCACATGCCATGCTAATGAGCCATGACTCTATTGTGAATAAGATGTATTTTGAGCCGGGCTCGGTGGCTCAGCCTGTAATCCCACGCCTTTGGGAGGCTGAGGTGAGTGGATTGCCTGAGCCCGTGGGTTCGAGACCCGCCTGGGCAGCAAGACCTCATCTCTACAATAAATAAAAAATCAGCCGGACGTGGTAGCGCATGCCTGTAATTCCCGCTACTCGGAAGGCTGAGGTGGAAGGATCGCCGGAGCCCAGCAGGTCGAGGCTGCGGTGGCCAGGAGCGGCCACTGCACTCCAGTCTG